>NC_135503.1:42671113-42880070 GCF_052857255.1 Amblyomma americanum | reverse complement strand
GGTCTGTTCCCCGATAGCGGTCGCTCGAGAAAGTTTGGCTCTCGAAGTTCGCATTCTTCGGGATTTCTAGAGATGGACCGAAGACAAACGATACAACCTGTTTGTGTTTGGTGATGCTTCTTGTTGTGCGTGGTGGCCGCATTATTCAGGGAAACGCGTGCTGTTAAGAAAAAAACAAATACCGAGTGACGAATGAAATCGCAGACAGGAGCTCCGCGTCAGCGTCCGTGGGTTTCCCTGCGCGCGTCCAGTTGCGAAGAGGAAATTGCGCATTAAGCGACGAGCCGCGCTCAACGACATTATGCGGTGATTTGGAACGGAGCGGCTCAACTACCGTGCGCGTTGTTGAGCGGGGTTTCGTCGTATAACAACGGGAAGAGGATTTCACCGTTACGAAATGACTCTCACGGCTAATCGCGCGACCGTATAATGTTCGTTCAAATAGGACACGCTGCGTTTACAGCCCACGGGGCTTCATACAAACAGTCTAGAATTTGTGATAGCTTAAGCGTTTCAATCTGCAATTCTTGAAGGATTTGTCTACGGTGGCATCAATACAGGAAGAATGTGGCCAGATTAATCCAAACAGCATTTTTCCTTGGTACAATAAAATGCTGAGCTGCTAAAACTAGCATCGCTCATTTAATTACAGGGAAAGCCGCCGCGGTGGCTCAGTGGTTATGGCGCTGGGCTGCTAGCTGACCCTGAAGACGCGAGTTCGATCCCGGCCACGGCGGTCGAATTTCGATGGAGGCGAAATTCTAGAGGCCCGTGTGCCGTGCGATTTCAGTGCACGTTAAAGAACCCCAGGTGGTCGAAATTTCCGGAGCCCTTCACTACGGCGTCCCTCATAGCCTCAGTCGCTTTGGGACGCTAAACTCCATAAACCGTAAACCCCATAAACAAATTACAGGGAGTAAACATTGCTACTATAGCTTGAACGTGCAGATAGTTTGAATCAAAGAAGCACATCGTTTGTATAGATAACTTTGCTCATAAGATCGCAATCTAGTTGCCTCGTTCTCATTCATGCAGTGAAATGACCTTGTTCACACGCGACTTTTATCAAAGTCACCACCTGCAGTTCTACTCCGAACTTATACCATTTGCTATGCGTGACATGTGGGCGCACGGGAGCTGGCCGTTCACTGCAGACGACCGGACGATAGCCTCGTAACCAACTAGAAAGGTACAAGCCAAGAACCGAACTCGCGTGTAAAGAGGTTTTCTACGAAACCTCGGCCACGGTTTCACCCGCTCTGTTTTCACGTGCTCGAGCAAACGCGCCAACAATCCCGGGCTTCCATCCGGGCAAGGTCATCCCGAATAACAAGAGCGAAACGCTCTCGGTACAATGGACAGCTCGCGTGCGCGCGGATCAAAGACCTCCAGCTGGAGAGAGAGTAAGAGAAAATGCTCGAATTGCTGCCGCCGCAGCAACCTTGCGGAATCGACAGTTACATTCGTCGCCTTGCAGCTCTATGCGGTGCCTTCCAGCACCCCCCCCCCCCCCCCTTTCTTCGCACCACCACTTTCAACAGCAACCTTTCAGGCATCCACTGCAATGCGACGCGGCAGAGGTCGCGAAAACCAGTAGCCGAAGGCTCCTCGCTGTCCGCCGGGCGAAATTTGACCGGTCCTGGCATGCAGGCCTGCGAGCTCGGTCGCGGTCAACGAGTGGTCTGCGATTTGCGTGCCAGCTCCAACAATCTTCGATTCCCATGGCTCGCCCTCCCCTCCTTCCCTTCTGGGCCCCCATTGTGCGCGTAGCCACCACCACCACTATAACGGCGGCGACCGCGACGAGAGCTCACTTTTTTTTCATTATTATTTTTATTTTTTTTCTACACGCCACATCACCCACGTCGCCTTTTCACGCCCTTATTTTCAACTACTACACAGATGCCCGCGCCGAACGGCTTTCCAATTCTTTTTTTTCCACGCGTGACACTTTGAGAAAAACTGCGCGCTTTTGATAACGTGACCGTGAGTTCGGCAGGCCTACATTTTCTTTGCTTCTCTTACACGCACGGAGCAAGGTCGACCACCGGCCGACATATTAGGCGGAGTATCTCTATGGCGTGCACGTAATCGTGCCTGGTACCGCGCGCGGTCAATCATGCCGCTACACGCTATACATGGTTGTTGTTGCGCGCACTCGTTCGATAGCACATAGCGAGAGGCGCTGCGGTTTTGAGGCACGTGATTGGACCGACTAGTGCGTGCACCTGCAGCTTTAGCTGAGTGTGCGCGTTGATGTTTGACCCGCTTGTATATGCGCGATGCATGATAGACAAGCGTGAACGCTTGCGCTTCGAGAACGGGTGAAGCGGAGCAATTTGCGTGCGTTACACAGTGTATACAGGTCGCCGTAAGTCGGGCCGTGATTACTTCATCGCACACTCCAAGCTTGAATACTCCTATATGGGAGTAAAAAAGGGAGTAAGCTGTCCTCCAGCGCACTCTTTCTTAAAAGGGAGTGCGCTAGAGGACAGCGTGTTCCCATAGCGAACGCATAGCGCTCGTTTCAAAGCGGAATTTCTTAAGAGCTGTGACGTTGAACGGGCGCTTCAAAAGCAGATGCACAATTTTTAGAATGAAGCGCCGTGCTTATCTGCGTACAAAACACGTCGTCGTTAAATCTACAGGGTGTGGCAACCGCTAATCCACACAGCGGGGCCTATATAGAACAGGAGCGCAATACTGCGTGTAGAGTCACCTTTCGCATAATCTACTGCGGAATTTATTTTGCTGTGGCGTGAAGCGGAAAAAACGGCTACAGAAAGGCTGCAGTCTTTCCAGGCTTAACCCTAACGTGTCCTATTTCGAAGATCGATAGTGTTCTTGTTTTAAAACAACTACGTGCACCGTTGCGCACTGGTTTTAGCGGACGCCCCAACCACGTCTCGCGGCTGCGGCTTGGTCCTCCTGGCATGAAAGCCCTTCCGTTGCAATGCATCACACGAACCCGCGCAGTGCAGCTTTGAAACAGGGCGCTTCTCTTATGTTCGAGAGGCCATTGTGCCGCGAGTAGTAGATAGCATCTGCGGAAATGCACGCAGCGAAAATTCTCTGCGCCGTCTCTATTCTATTCGTGCAACGCCGTCTGATAGAAGCCTCTAAACCTAACGCAACCAAACGAAACCATTCTTCCCTTAATCAAGAGTGTAGAGATGTTCGGGCTGTCCACTTCGGTTGAACAAGGTTTGTAAAGGACAGCCTTGGAGACCCGCAAGCTCTCGTGAGAAAACTAAAGCCAACAAAAGAGTAATCGTGGAGATGCTGGAGTCCGGAAATACGGGACTGTGTTGCGTATAGGAGTACGCGGCCTGTAGCCCGTGCCATCCTTCAGAGAACAGTGCACGCAACTAGATGATAACCCGGTGAGCCGAAGGTCAGCCGCACCACGTAGCTAAATCTCGAGTGTGTGTTTTCCGTAGGCACGTACTACAGCAATGTGTATGCGGCGCAATGTGCGCTGCCTTCTTCCAGCACTCGTCGCTGAGGCTACGGCGGCGCGGCTCGGAAAGATGGAACGAACAATGGCTGCGTGGCGAGGTGGCGCGAGGGCATGGTGCAGGGGCGTCGCTGAAGAACGGCCGGGCTTGTGTGCGCCAGCGAGGGCTCCTTCGGGAAGGGGCACCCCTCCTCGGCTGCGACGCCCGCCGCATGATTAAGGTCAAGCTCCTCGGAGCGCCGGGAGGCTGCGCCTGCACCCTCGCCGGGTTCCTCACGATCTACCGGAGCGAACGTACAGGGTAGGTAACTCCCAAGCCCCTGGTTCCGTAGCTAGAGTAGCTTCAGCTTCGGGTGCATCGCGCAGCTGGTGTACTTTAAGGGGTGTCTGGGCCATGCTCCTCAACTGTGTGGTCATACTGTCTACGTGAGGTTGCCTGTTGCACGAAAGTGACACAGGCATAGGCTTTTTTTCATGTTCTTTTTTCTGAGCCTAACCATGTTATATGTGTTTACGTGAGGTGACACGGGCCGAGAGACTTTATTTTTCGTTCTTTTTACGGTCCCGCAACAATTTTTGTCTACGTGAGGTTCAGCCCGTTATGCTTAGTGGCACGGTCAGTGACACTTTAAGTTTTCGTTCTTTTTATTGTCCCACAATAATTTTTGTCTACGAGAGGCAGCCGCAGCTGGCGCTTGCGCGAGCTGCAGAAGCACGTGCTCAAGCGTTCCCGTTAAGACTGACCCACCCTGTACAGCGCGAGCGCTAGAGAAACTGCAGGCGCAGTCACCGCACTTGAGTGTGGATGCCACTTCGTGCGCAAGGAGTAAAGTGACACAGTGAATTCCCAGTAAATCGAACAAAAACAGACCGTACGAGGTACGGATGTGGTGGCGAATAATGTCAACGGTCAGTGTTGCACCCTTATTAATTGGTATACAATAATGTGAGTCATAGTCCCGCTACTTAGGCGTACAGTTTGCATATATCTTCGCGGAATCACGGTCGGACAGTGCAGGAGATTCCATTCACGCGAAGCAACGCTCACACTCCCCCCTCCCTCTTCTCTCCCCTCCCATCATGAGGCGCAATGCATGATTACGTGCAAACAGGAAATGCATTGATCGCACATGAGGGGTTAGAGTGAAAGAAACAGGAGGGAACACGACGTTTTCTCTAGCTTTAAACATCTGTAAGCGAATTTCGCAGGATCGTTTCCGACCGTCTCTCCCTGCGATACATTCTGTCAATTATTTGAGCCTCCTTTGAGGTTGACACAGCGTTTACAGGTCTTCTAGTTTAGCTTGGTTTCTCGTTTTCGTCTATCATAAGTGTTTACCACATAGGAAGTCAGACGCCGCGGCCTGGTAGCAACATAAGAGAATCACAACCGACCGGTATACTTTAAAAGAACGTCTTGCTGGGCAAGTTGGTAACTGTTCATCTTTGGTTACATCTTTGTTCATCTTTTCATCTAGTTCATCTTTCATTTCATTTCGTCTGTTTTATTCATCTTTGGATTTGTGAGTGGCGCTTCGTCCCGTCTTTCTGCCCTGTGTGTTGTGTCTTTTTTCGCGCCTGTAACCAGTGATGAACGGTACACTTTAGTTGTGAGCTACAACGCGCCCTCCGCTCCGATTGCGCTTAGCTCACCTCGGTGACCGGTCTCCCAGCAGCGTGCAGAATTAGCGCGTGGCGCACGACTTGCAGGAAGCGCGCATTCCACGCCGGCCAAACCGCAGCGGGGAGGAACAAGACGAAGAGCAACAATGGGGCCTCCCTCATCTAGGACGTGATCGTGTTCCGTAACAGCCGAACGCGTGCAATCGCGAAGCCCTCGTAGATGGCGTTGCGTAACGGGCGTTAAACACTTGTGCGCATCTCAAGCGGCTGCGCTCGCTCTTCCCTTTGTCTCGACTCGACCCGGGCCGTGGGCGCGATGGAGTGAGGCCCCGGAACGCGATCAAGTGCACTTCTTGCGTGCAGCGGCGATGATGTGCTGACCCCACGGGTACGCACTCACACTCCGCCCGCGCAAACGTGGGAAATGCGAAGAGTGTGGGCCAGGGACGCAGCACATGCGTGCCACTGGATTGCACGCAATAAACTGATTACGCGCATATTGGAGAGTTTTAGCATGGCAGAGACGTACTAGAGTAGCCACTGCGCAGCTGCTACTGGGCGTGCGCAGCAGGGCATTTGCTAATCCGACATACTTGAGGTGGAGCAGGCATTTGCTAATCAGGCATAGATCTTTCCAACAAGCGCTCCGTGGGCGTAGCCATATTGCTCGCTCGACTGTTATATGCTCCTGGAGCAAGCTTGGTGGATGCGGTATAGTTCGCGCTTTCTGCAACAGTTCTGAACGGTCCAGAAAAGTATGTTTCGACATATGAGGGTGCCACACTGGAGTATTTATACGTCTATATGATATTACGTCACACTGTGCTAAAACGATTGTTTCTTGCAACCTTTTATTTAGAACAAATTGCAGTATTTGCCCTAGGTGACAAAGGCGTTGCTGCATGTGCCACCCACATACCAGAGTACTTATTTCAACATTTTTTTTTTTTCACTGTCCTCAACCAAGCGAAAGGAACGCAGTGAAGCTCCTCTCCACGTAGTCAAAGAGATGAGTGTTCATAATTTGTTCGCCCTTTAAAAGAAAAAAGAATACGAAGCTGTGCTGAGCGGGACAACAACGCTGCGAACGCAGATCGCGTTGCGATAAATGTTCAAAAACCGCGACGTTTCTCACCTCGACTGTCCCGCCCGGCCGGTCTCTTTTCCTCATCTCACAACGTCCACATCTTGCCCCAGAAAGTTAGGTCAGGTTACGTAACGCGGGAAAACGGCGTTGCGGCTTGTCTCACGCCTTCAATTCCGTCATTGCCTCAGGTTGCGCACTTAACGCACCTTTCAAAAATCAGATGTACTCGTTTAGTTGTCATTAGCAGCACTTATACTATCACACCTCTCTACTAGCTCTCATCCTGCCCACACTTCGCTTCTGAGGGCAGGAAAACGGTTAAGGAACAACAGCGCAGTGTCTCTGTCTTAGAAGAATGAGCAGAGAGGCGACCTCATAGACTGCACCGCGACGGAGTAACGCGGAATGCCATACGCGCTTCAGGCGTCCGGAGCTCGACCCGCTTTGACCCGCGCGCACGGTGCCCCTGCGCCAGGCGACAACAAAGTGAACCCGGCCAAGCGGGGGGTCATAGTTCACCGCGATGGGGGTCGTCTACATTACCGGGTCGCGCTGTGTGGCGCGGCATTCGCTCTTCCAGGAAACGCTCAATTAGGGCGCACAATGGAGGACGCGCTCGACGCAGTTACTCGCGTCGGCGCGGCACTGCGTCGCAAAAGCGCCGCGTATAGGAACGCTGCCCGGATGCCGCCCGCTTCCGTGCAGCGCTCCCCGTAGCCCTGTCATCGCGTGCGATAGAACGGTTGTTGACTTTGCTTGCCGCGGGTCGATTGCGATCGCCGGCACCGATCAAACAGGAGGAGTGAGGGAAAAGAGACGATTTACGTCACGGCTGAATAGGAGAGAGGAGAGGAGTGGAGGCCGGAAAGGGGGAGAGTAGGAGGGTGAATCACCGATGCGGAGAATACCCTGCTTATAGAGTACAAAGAAAAAAAAGACGAAAATTTAAAAACTTGCAAATGAATAAAATTACGCTGCTTATAAGCCTACATGCTCCGACATGTAAAAAAAAAACTATTTCAGCAAACCATGCACATCTGAGCGATACAAATCTGTTTGGTTTACGTTTCTTTGGTGGAAACGGCCGCGGCGGTTTCATTTCGATGGAGGCGAAATTCTAGAGGCCCGAGTACTGTGCGATGTCGGTGCACGTTAAAGAACCCCAGGTGGTCGAAATTTCCGGAGCCCTTCACTACGGCGTCCCTCATAGCTTTAGTCGGTTTGGGACGATAAACCCCCTTAAACCAAACCAAACTTTGAAACTCCATCCCATCTACAAGGTATGCCTGCTTTCCTAATTTTCACTCATGTCAGTAGGAGCGAGAGAGTCCGGAGCCCTTCACTACGGCGTTCCTCATAGCCTGAGTCGCTTTGGGACGTTAAACCCCCGTAAACCAAACCAAACTTTGAAACTCCATCCCATCTACAAGGTATGCCTGCTTTCCTAATTTTCACTCATGTCCGTAGGAGCGAGAAAGTCCGGAGCCCTTCATTACGGCGTTCCTCATAGCCTGAGTCGCTTTGGGACGATAAACCCCCGTAAACCAAACCAAACTTTGAAACTCCATCCAATCTACAAGGCATGCCTGCTTTCCTAACTTTCAGTCATGCCCATTGGAGCGAAAGAGTTTTACAAAGCAGAAAGATTCACACTGTGCAATTGGCACCGCACTAACCACTGCAGGCTTCATCAGAGTGCGTGTATGCGTAACTGGGCCAGCTGGAAGGCCGTTCGCGAGAGGTATGCACGAACGTGCTGTCATCCCCCAAGACCGCGGCAGCACGAGTAGCCTAACCACTCGGTGCCCGTACACGCATGGTAATAATACCCGAGGGGGAGCCGCAGCATCCCGTGGCGGGAATGCGTAATTCGGCCTCTTCACCCAAACGGGTCCCGATAAACGGGCACACACGAGAGCAAACCGCAGGCCCATCAACTGCGTGTATACACTTGCGATGCGGCTGTGTGCACGGGCGAATTTTCATCCGTCTAGCGCCCGTCCACAAACGACAGCTTACACGTGCCAAGGCGACGCGACGTTTAACGAGGACGGCATTCGGCGAACTTCCTTAATGAGCATGCACTCCGTTATGCATCTGTCCAGCGGCACATAAAGTGACAGCATCTATCCAGTAGCCTGCTTCTGGAGTATACGTGAGCGTATAATATGCATCGAAGCAGCGGCGTCTGCGCGGACAATATTACAGGCAAAGAAGCGTCGAACCTTGCGCATAATCAAAACATAGTCGTGCGCTCGCAGGAATACGTAAGCGTCGGCGGTTCGCGGTCGCATACTTCGCTTCGACGCGTAAACGACAAGTCCCGGCGGCAAAGTGCACCCCTCGCTTCCCTCATTTGCGTGCAACATCCCGGGGTACTCGCTGCATGCAGAGCGGGTTCTCCATTGGAGATGAAGCAATCACGGTGCACACACGCGGGAGATGGGCTTAAACCTCGTTTTCCGCGCGTGCGATCGGCAGGCGCGCCGTTCATCGCCACACGCTGTCGCCCTGTCAAGGGACGAGACACCGCTCAAACACGACGTCTTGTTCAAACGCCGATGGACCCCCCCCCCCCCCCCCCCCCCCCCCCGTCTCTTCCCCAAACCGATGTCTTTGACGTCAGGGCACACATGCGGCGCCGTCGGCAGCGTGTCGCAGCCGGGATTCCGGTTTCTCGGGAACGCGACCGCGTCACGCCATGTTTCCTGCCAGTCGGCGATGTCGATGTGCGTGGGTTCTATGGGGACGCGCATCATACGAGGCCGGATCGCCCGGATCCTGAGGACGCAAGCGCATGCCTGTGATGCTGTCGACCTCGCTCGCCAATGAGGACGCGCCAGTCGGATTCCTTCTGGTCGCCAGCCGCTCGTTGTTGGGTAATGAGTGCGTAGTCTTAATGCACATTGATGCTCCAGTACGCATAAAGGAGGCGCCGCATTAGTATTCCGGAAGGCGTTCATGTCCGCCGTCAGTACAGCTAGCGACCTCACCGCCGCCTGGTGGAAGAAAGAAAGCGCGTCGCAACTATAGAGCTTTATCTCCGTTAGAGGCAGCACTGCATGTCGCTGCTCAGGCAGTAAAGGATAAAAATAGCAAATCAGCAGTGTGTATTGTGGTTGGCGGTCGCAAGCTCGTATAGAGTGCTATGAGTGAACCCCTCTCCCCCCTTTTTTTTACAAAGCTCAACTGACCTTTTTTTTTCTTTGACCTTCTTAGCCCAAATTAATGGCATCATACTTGGGTGCGGTGACCAAAACAGAAGACGAAGGACTTGACCTGAGTCGATGCCAACTCGCCCAACATATGGTACTGTTAAGGTATTGTACTTATTTACGGTCCTCCTTCCCGGCAGCGCAGCTATCATCCGTTACATCAGCTCCTCATATGCTTATGCACCGACATCTTCAATAAACGCGCGATGAGGCAAACTGGATGCAATGAGTGCGTTTGGCGAAAAGAACCCCGCGAAGCAGTGGAAGTTCGGTCCATGTCATCCGAACGCGCAGGTTCCAGCAGTACAGCTCCCTTCACAGAGCATGGTGTCGCCTCTATGTGCTTCTTCTCTTATCGTTTTTTTTTATCTCTGTACACATACCTTATCGTTTTTTTTTTATCTCTGTACACATACTCATAATTCTGCATCTTGCCTGCCAATACACTACCTTCGCGTTAATAGTGCGCGGTGATCGGACGGAAGTGTTTGTATACAAAGGAAATTCGAAGACAGAAGAGCCTCTTGTGCAGTGTGAGTTACTTCATTTTTAAATCTCGTATACTTTCAAGTCTGTGTCTCGGCTTGACTTAAAACAATGTTTTGTTTCTAATAGCTGCACGTTTTCAAAGTTGTATAAGCTTTGAGTAATGTTGAGTCTCAAAGCCAGCTAAAACATACCCTTGGCGACAATTTTCAGGCACGTACGAGCGAGGAGAAAAAAACAAACAAAAATATACTTCCATTGTTCTGGTATTTAGCGCTTGCGAATCACGTGCCGCGACCGCTACCACCCGCACTCGCAGTCACAGTATCCTTTTCTCTGTACATACGCGCACCAGCTGGCTATAGCCGACGCGCGAACGTGACCATTCGCAACGTCCTTCGGCCGTCGTAACTATCAGTTCCCTTGGCTCCAAGGCGAGTCCCCCCCTCCTCTCCCACTCGAAAAAACAGAAAGCGAACGACAAGAAACCCACAAAATCGAGCACGTGTCGTCAGAACGTCCAGCATATGCAGGTCGCGATCACCACGCGAACGCCGGCCTGTCGACGTGCTTGTCGACAACGTCGACGTCTGCCCCGAGCAGCCCGGGGAAGATACAGGGAGATGCTCTGAAGTCAGACGCGTGTTTGAAGGCTGAGCTGGCGTGATTCTCTGTCAACGCGTCTCGCTGACGACGTCGTGGTCGGCTTCTGTCCGGTTCTCGAGATACAATCTCCGGCCCTGATCTCGCAGCCTTCGGGGACCTCGGAGGCGAACGGCTCCGCGGACAGCTGATTAGACGGCTGGAAGTGGAGCCCGGGAATAGGAGCTTATGAAGCTGCCAAGTATGACCGGATGCGCTGGATGGCCAATTGTTCCGAGGTCCGCAGGACGGGACGCGAACGAGCGATGTGCGGAAGCGAGGGCGTTAATCTATATTCAGATGACCGGCTGTGACAGAAGACCCGTCCACAACTGTCGCAACGAACGACTGTTCGCGAGCCCATATTGCTCCCGTTTTGGAACATAGTAAGCACAGGAAGAGCATATATGCTCTTCCTGTACTCTCTCTCTCTCACTATATATATATATATATATATATATATATATATATATATATATATATATATATATATATATATATATATATATATATATATATATATATATATATATATATATATATATATATATATATATATTTCAGCAAATATATATATATATGTATATATATATGTATTTCAGCAAAACAGCATTAAGAAAGTGCAGAAAAATCGATGACGTACACAAGTGTTAAGTTGGAGTCTCAAAGGGACATTATTCTCGGAACACCGGCCGTCAGGTTGGGAATTGCGCCGACACGTCAGGCTGACGTTGTCAATAACCACACTCATGTCAAAGATGGACCGACTAGCCGGATGTATTCATGGTTCGATTTTCCCTAAAAGCAAGAATGGGGAGTTTCGAGAGCAAACCATACAAATATGATGCGCTCGCTTTCAAGTGAGAGTTCGGAATGTCTTCTTTGCTGCAGAGGCACATCATTTATTGATATGGTCTCCTCCAGCAACCGCGCACTTCAGCCATCGATGCTAGCTGTCTTTGCAAGCTGTTGTAGCAGGGTGAGGGCGGCCATTGGCGGCAGCGCGCATGCAAAGAGCGCACTCTTTAGACGGTTTCTTATCATTGGAAATAACCAGAAGATTCGATGACGCGAGGTTCAGGCTAAGTCAGTGAAGCAGAAAAGCCCTAAACGGAGAAAACAGCACTTAAAATGGCCCGGAGGAAGGGGAAGAATACGACGCTGACTAACAACCACGTTTTATTGTGCGGATGTACCTTATACATGAGTACATCAGTGGCGCCCAAAGAAATAAAAATGCATACAAACGCAATAAAAGTATTAAATGGAATTACTTATGAGCTTTCAGATTTTGTGCTTTTAGTTTGTATAATAATAATAATAATAATAATAATAATAATAATAATAATAATAATAATAATAATAATAATAATAATAATAATAATTGGTTTATGGTGAAAGGAAATGGCGCAGTATCTGTCTCATATATCGTTGGACACCTGAACCACGCCGTAAGGGAAGGGATGAAGGAGGGAGTGAAAGAAGAAAGGAAGAAGAGGTGCCGTAGTGGAGGGCTCCGGAATAATTTCGACCACCTGGGGATCTTTAACGTGCACTGACATCGTCCAGTAAAACACTACTGTTAGCGCCGTGTTGTGCGGCTTCCATTCAGTGCCGGCCGTGTAAGTGCTGTTTTCACCGTTGATAACGCATCAGCCAGCCCCACTTTCCTCACTGTTAATACACGTCTTCCCATCCTTTTACGACAGAGCCCAAAGGCTATAAGGTATATAGTGCGCCGAAAAGGCTGGTGGGTATCACACATCGCAAAGGGATGTGCTCCTGTGTTAGTGGGCCTACCAAACCTTCATTTGAACTTATATTCTTTAAATTAAAGTCTAAGAAGCAAAAGGTATCCGACAGCTGTCCCATTACTCCGATTTACACCTCGTATAAATTTACATCAGGTACAACTCGCATTTTCGAAAAAAGCAAGGCGTTTCATTTATTTTTCTGAAGCCTTATACTATACGCTTTCTAGAGCCCATCATATCGTCAAAATACCGGACAATAATATCGCTCACGTTTTTACACGCTCCGCGTTCCAGAGGCTTGCGCTCAAGCGCCTGACCCAAGCGAAGGCCGGAGCCAACAATTTTACCTCCCTTCTCGCCTCTCGCGATCTTGAAATAAAAGTCGCTGCCACTCTTCCCTTATTCGAGAACAATGGAGGCGCGCGCCCGCGGCCTAGACGCGAAGGGGTGGCAATATTGAAACGCTTTCTAATTATAGACACCCACTGCCGCCTGCGCGACCCGGCTACCATGAAACGCAGCCTCCACTCTTTGCTACCTCATTGTTTCCTCTTCTCTTTTTCGTAGCTTCTTTTCTTGCGAGGCCTTCCGCGTGCTCTCACGCCTATGTGTTTACTTCTTCCTCGAGTGTGCCAGCCAGCACACGCGCGCCTCGCCTCCGTCTCATCTTCCTCCTCTGTTGTCCGCCACGGCCAGCGGCTCGGAACGGTCCCGCCCCAGACGTCGGGGCGACACGCACGCCGACCGCAAGGCACGCCTGCCTGCCTCTCTCGGACTTTAGACGGCGCCGCTCGGGACGCTATATTTGACGGCGCCGTTTTTGGCATGATTTTTGCGGACAGAGGTGGGTCCCCGGTCACTTTACTGTCGTGTCCGGTTGTTTGTGAGCTAGAAGAGGGGAGGATATGGAAAGAGGGAAGGTGTCCGCCATCGGCTTGTAGATGTGCCAACTTGTCAAAAGGGAGCACTAAATGCGATGCGAATGTCCGGACCCCGTAGAATATCTGTTACGGGTCCAATTGGACTTATTTTTGGAAATGTGGCGGAGAGTTTGAAGGTTGCTTCACTTCCGCCATTGGTTGGCCCGGTATTGCACTGCCTCCGGGATCGGCCTTGTCTTTAGCGCGTCTTTACTATCCAGTCTTTCTATCCCATCCTTCAACTCTCCTACTATCTGCACGTGGTAGCGATTGTGGCTCGGCTTGAGCCAGTGAGCAGGCCTGTGCACTTTCCTTTTCTTTATTCCTGGCAACAACAGACAGACGAGCGATAAACTGCAAGTAGGCTCTATTACTATAGGGGACAAATTCGCGAACACTCTCTGAAGAACCGCCGCCGCGGTGGCTCAGTTTGGCGCTCGGCTGCTGACCCGAAAGACGCGGGTTCGATCCCGGCCGCAGCGGTCGAATTTCGATGGAGGCGAAATTCTAGAGGCTCGTGTACTGTGCGATGTCAGTGCACGTTAAAGAACCCCAGGTGGCCGAAATTTCCGGATGCCCCGCCGCGGTGGCTCAGTGGTTAGGGCGCTCGACTACTGATCCGGAGTTCCCGGGCTCGAACCCGACCGCGGTGGCTGCGTTTTTATGGAGGAAAAACGCTAGGGCGCCCGTGTGCTGTGCGATGTCAGTGCACGTTAAAGATCCCCAGGTGGTCGAAATTATTCCGGAGCCCTCCACTACGGCACCTCTTCTTCCTTTCTTCTTTCACTCCCTCCTTTATCCCTTCCCTAACGGCGCGGTTCAGGTGTCCAACGATATATGAGACAGATACTGCGCCATTTCCTTTCCCCAAAAAACCAATTATAATATATAAATTTCCGGAGCCCTTCACTACGGCGTCCCTCATAGGCTTAGTCGCTTTGGGACGTTGAGCCCCTATATAAACCATAAACGTTCTGAAGGACAGGAACAACTCTCTTTTTGTTGTTGCTGTGTTGCTTTTTGCCTTGCTTTAGTAGTAGCAATGCCCTGTAATCACGCATATATGCATAATAAAAAATTCTGACTCAAATTGTTTTTTTTTTTTCAAGTTTAATTTTGGTGCTGCCTTTTGAGCTACCGCTAAACTGTTTCTTTTCTTGACTAAAAAGTGCCCTATACAATGCCGATTGCCATGCAATGCCTGTCTTCTTAATTATGCGTAAAAGCTTCCTGCTCAGCTGTCGGTTCCTAATGTTTGTATAAGGTCCCGGCACTCCCAAGCAGTCCCCGCTTTTCGCTGGGATGCCACACAACCTCCAGCTGTAAAAAAAAAATATTAAATATTGTGGCTCAAGAAGACATGGCCTATATAGGTTATACATAACTTTGCTACTCTGTCAACACCATTCGGGGCAGTTGCAGCTCGACCTCTGTAACGTGCGTCACAGAAATGAAATGCCAGCATAATCGCCCTCACAAAAAGGAGCTGTTGCGAAAACTTATTTCACCCTCATCGTGGTGGACGGAAATGATCGGTGGAGACGTTAATTGGACAGCTTAATCCGTCGCGTGTACGTGACACTGTGACGCAGTCGGCAGAAGGGTGCAAGTGCACTCGGAAACTGTTTTGACGATCACTACAAGGAATAAGGCAATGCCCAACAACTGCCCTTCAGTGCATTTTCTTCTAGAGTGTGAAATATTTAAGAAATGTACAAATAAAATGCTGGCATTTCAACGCTGCATGTTGCAGTTGGACAGTAGCGATCAACGACCTCGAACAGAAACTTTTCCGAAAGCGCTGCTAATCGCAGAAAGAAGTACGATAGCGCCATCTCTTGACAAAGACGGATGTCGCGTGCCCTCCGTCACGGCTGGTCTTGAGTACGCGCACGCGTTCACGTCTGCTCCAGACCGGCCGTGCCTCAGTGTAATGCGCTCCGTTCCCTAAAAGGCGGGTGACTGCGCATGCGCCGCCTGTAGCCTACATCGCAGAGACACCTGTCCGCATGGGCGGCAATTAGGCCGTCACCCGACAGTTGCGCATAAGCAGAAAATAGAGCCACTCCCCACCTACAATGAAGCGACCAGGACAGTTGCGCAAGGAGTACCTGAGCGTAGTTCGAGCTCGACGAAGGCGACGCCTTTGTGCCCGCTCACGCCTGTCGCGCGCATGCATATACTCGCAGCTGTGCGCGCGGATTATGAGTCGCGCGCGATTAACCCCCTCGACAGCGCCGCCGCGCGCTTCGTGGGAACCTGAAGCGGCGCGCCTCTAACGCTGTTGAACGACCAGTGAGCGGAAGTAGGGAACGCCGACCACACTCCCATCGATAGCGCTGTAAGGCGGCGAGGCTGCGTTGTGCTTAGCGTTTAACAGGCGCGGCAGGAGAGGTGTCATTACGTCATTGAAGAACAGGACCAAGTATCGGTGCCCTCTTTGCGCTTAAACGGATGCTGCGGTGGCAAGATCGTATCTCACTGCGGCGCTTGTGCGTTTCGAGGTGGGTAAAATAACGTGGCTTGGGCGCGTCGTTTGAACTGGCTTGTTTGTAAATTCTTGTGCGGATATATGTTCAACTCTATGCATACATACCCGCTTACTTATAACTTTGTTATTTAACGTATTGCAACAACTTAAGATTGGCTATACAGTCACCCTGGTGTAAGTTCTTACGCTTTTCGCACAGGTCTAAAGGTATATCGAGGCAGCAGAGGGAAGAAACTCAATAAACACTCCTATTCTCTTGCTTCCATACATCCATACCAAGTATAGCCAAGGCATTATTATCTTTAATTTTACACTTTTCAATATTCACGTTATTTCCTAAGCATTGCCCAACCTAACCCGACCTTATAAGATGGGGCCTGATGCACTGTCAAGATTCTCGGGCTCTCTCTCTCTTTTTTCCTGCTTAGTAAACGCTCTTTAGGGCACTAGCCACTGCTTTGATGTGCATCTGAGTGTTTAAGATGTTCGCACATCACTCGGGAAGTAATTGAGCTTAATATGAAACAGCGCCCTGAATCTCTAAAGTATTGATCCATGCAATCCGCTTCACTTTACCTGTCATTGGTACCTGCCTTTATATTTTCATCTCTTTTCTTAGCCGCATAGAGTTGCACGCTTCGTTCATTATATCGTTTTTCTTTTTTCCCCTTCGTAACTTGCTAGCATGTCATTCTAGACGGGAAGAACTCGTTGCAAGCGAAAATAAATACTGCCAATGGAGACGTTTTTGTGGTCGAAGGCTTTCCGCACGAGCACCTGTAGAGCCGGAACAAATGATCCATCACTCAATCTCCGGCGGGCGGGCCAATTGAATACCGTAGGGCCACTCAAGAATCTCTCATCGACAGTCGTCGACGGCCTGCAGCGCCCAAAACGAAATCGACATAAGAGCGCGGACGGGAGATGCCACGCACCCTCCCTGTCCGTCATCTTCAGCGCCTTCTTTATCCCGCAGCTGACGCTCGAGTTACCCCTTACACATCCGTCGTTGTTTTACTATACACGAAACAACGCATGCATCGACTCGTAGTGCCGACTGACCAACCAGCCGGCTAGCCAGCCGCACGGCAATCCGCTCACGACGCGACGTCGACCGAGCCCGTGGAACCACTCGAACCCTTCGGCATCTCAAGACCTGTCCTACACCCCCAACGAGCGCGCTGCAGCCGCCCAGAGTCGACGTGCAAAGGCGTTGTGTATTGACGTATTCAGGTCATGACTGGGAGACCGAATGTCTTCCTTCTCGCCTGGCTGCACTTGGGTAGGACAGTGGTCATCGTCGAGTCCCCAACAGAGCAGTTCCCGCCAGGTCCTTGCCGCATGCTGTGGGCTGCGGTCTGTCTTTCTCTCTGTCTTTGATCGGCGTCGATACACGCCGCCGTGGGCCTGGCAGCAGCTCGAGCAACGTTGCGTTCAGCAGAAAAAACGGGCGCGCCTGCCTGCCTCATACGGTGCTCAGTGTTTGCCTTTGCAAACGGGGTTAACAGGCACGTGCTTGTGCTGCTGCTGCCGTTCGGCCGAGCCCGCGGCCGCGCTGCGCTGCGTCCGGTCAGAAGGCGTGGAACTCTTGATGAATAGAAGGACGGTAAATCTTTTCTTCGGCGAAAAGCAGTTGCACGGTTTGCGTAGCCCCCCTCCCCTTCCACTGCCTGCCTGCGTAAGACTGGCTCCTACGAAGACTGCGTAACACCTCTTGCGCGGTTAGCGTCCTGTGCCTTCATGCCTCCGTACAGGTCCATAAAAGAAAGCGTATGGAATAGAAACAAACGGAATATTGAAGGCGAGGCATACTCTCGCGGCGCCCCCTTCCAGAAGAATAGGCATAATGGCGCACTTAAGATTCCGCTGACGGAAAGTCCCACTACACACTTAAACAATTTCGCAATCATGAGGGTGAAAATCGGCTTGTCCCCAGAGGAACACCCTTAATCACCTTGTGGGTTCTGCGAAAGGGTGCAGAGATCAGCACCCTTTAGGAAGGGTGCACCTCATGAAAGTTTACAAAGTGCGCATCAATCCAAGGCTTTTGCTTCATGGGTGAATCAATTTGGAGCACCTGTCCTGAAGTGCACCTGTCCTTAAGGGTGCTGATCTCTGCACCCTTTTTTAGCACCAAATAGGTGGCAATGGGTGTTCGTCTGGGGACAAGCTGATTTGCACCCATATGGGTGCCAAACTGTTTAGTGTTTTTTTTAATTGGTTTTTGGGGAAAGGAAATGGCGCAGTATCTGTCTCGTATACCGTTGGACACCTGAACCGCGCCGTAAGGGAAGGGATAAAGGAGGGAGTGAAAGAAGAAAGGAAGAAAGAGGTGCCGTAGTGGAGGGCTTCAGAATAATTTCGACCACCTGGCGATCTTTAACGTGCACTGACATCGCACAGCACACGGGTGCCTTAGCGTTTTTCCTCCATAAAAACGCAGCCGCCGCGGTCGGGTTCGATCCCGGGAACTCCGTATCAGTAGTCGAGCGCCCTAACCACTGAGCCACCGCGGCTGTGTACTTTATCATTTCGGTAAGGCTCTGAAGGGTTTCCGTGTATATACAATGGGATATGACGCCGAGGCAGAGCTCGTTTGTCGAAACAGCCATGAAGTCTAACGTGGGCTGACTTGGGAAGGACATGACCGGCATTCCTCGCGTATTTGCTGGCAAACTATGCAGACCTTCGGTTTGTGATGGAGAAAAAAAGTACAACTTTCTTAAGTGTGTTCACGCCTCCTACAATTCCAGACGCCCTTGTCTCTCCAGGAATTCATCAAGTTTCACAAGAGCCCATAACTTAAGAGCGTTTTCCGCTTGATCGCACGAATGTTTAAAGTAACGTCGCCAGCTGATGCACGATATTAAAAGACCGGGGCTTCGACTCAAGCCAGTGGTGCGCGTAGGACGCAGCGTGGCAGAGAGGAGAAGAACCATGAGAGGCGCCAAAACAAGATTCCACTGCGACCGCGCCCAGCGAGACGCAACGGGGGAAGAAACGGGTGGTCGACCTTCGCAGACAATTAGCAGCTGCGGTGCATGAGGAGGTGCGCGTCATCATCTCGCCAGAACCGGGTCTGCGTGCCACGGCCGATGGCATGCCGCCATCCCGGAAGACGACTGCGCCCCGAGGCGGCGGCAGGGAGACGATTACGGAGCGTCCCGGTCGGCGTATCATGACCTGTCTTCGGCGCACGCTGCCGCTATAGCATGTATTGCTCCCGGCAGGTGTCCGTGTGCCTCCTCTTCATCGAATGAAGGGCCGAGAGGCGCCGGTAAAAAAAAAAAAAAGGAGGACACGCTAAAAAAGGACGTCTCGAGCGTGATTAGTGCTGTAGCGTGCGACGCTGCGTTTAGCCCTGCGAACCACGCCTCCGGCTTAGTCTGAGAACGTGGTATTGAATCAGAGATGGACAGATTTGAAGGCTTTTTTTTTTCTCTCTCTGTGTGTGTGCGTGTGTCCAGTCCTGAGCGATCAGTGAGCAATAGAAAGACTGCAGGTGGTCCTATCGATAAGGAAGGAACCGCTGGAAGGCCGGAATCTCAGTCATGGCTGAGCAGATCGCCAATGCGCCTTTCAAATACGCATCAAGTTGCAGTTGCTGCTAAACCAAAACGGGCCAGGCTAGAGACGGAAATCTTCGCGTACACCGCCCTTTTTAAACTAACAAGAACCGATTAAGCGGGGACAAAGCACGTGGATTACAGATATCGGTGTACTTTACGGGCTGCTTTGTATGCGACACAAAAGAACGCACGAAGACCAGAAAGAGTCAAACACGAAGGGATTAAGGAACAAGTCGACTTGTTCTCTCCTTTCGCGCGCAGTGCCCGCTTCGGAGGAGAGCTTCACATCAATCATTGCCATAGCGCATTACCCGAGAAATTTCTGCCACCCACGTGTAAACAGACACAGCAAAAGAAACCCCAATTCGTACCGGCAGGTGTCAGGCATCATCGAATAACCGGCTTTCGTTTTTTTTCGGAGCCAGCGTATATAATGCCCATACGAATGCATGCATACGTACATCCGCGCGTCGCGGCGTTTGCAAAGGTCGTCACTCCTTTCAAGACGAGCGCTATTCGTGTCTTATACTGCACGCTGTATACCGCTACACTGCATCCCGACCAAGGCTCGCGCGAGGCGCAACGCAGATGTCGGGACCTCCGCCAGTCGGGACGGACCGAGCTCTTCTCTTCCTTGCCGAAAAAAAAAAAGAGAAAGAATTAGGCGAAGGAAAGCGAAGCCCCGTACGTGAGTGGCAGCTGACGTTCTGGACCCGTTTTGGAGTTATCACGGAATCGTAGACCCGCACACCTTGCACAGCGGCGTCAACGTGCGCGTCCACGTTTCTGTATCCTTCCTTATTTCTCTTTAGCCGGTGCCTAAAAGCGTTCCGAAGGTTCGTGCCCTGGCGTCCGGGGCGGCCCAGCTCATTCACGCGCGGAGCGAAAGGTCGCGGGACGATGACGAAGAGGATAGGAGGAGGAGGAGGAGGAGGAGGAGGAGTTGCGGCGCTGCCACCGCGGTTATTGTCAGAATCCTGTGACAGTCGGAATAGAAACCTGCCCGCCCTCCCGCCTGCACCGGTTAATATGCATCCCGATCTTTCCTTATTTGTGAGTTGGCGGCGAGTTGCTTCAGGCGGGGGGTCCGTGAAAGCGGAATCGAGAGTAGGCGTCAGTAGAGATTTTTGTGTCAGTCAGAAGGACGGGAGCTCTCGGAAAGGAAGACAGGTCGTACGCGAAGTTGCCAGCACAAAGTGCTCTTGTTAACCTGCACGTACAAGGAAGAGGAGGATGCAGGAAACAAACGGCTGGAAGTGAACAAAAATGGAAAAAAAGAAGAAAAAAACGAAAAAGCAGAGCGTTTGTCCGAACTGATTCAATGCTTCAATTTTCGAGAAAAATCTCCGAAAATCGCTGAAGTTAAAACCAAAAGGAGTCGTTAGATATTAACATCTACCCAAGCGAAGCCATGCAGGTGCTAAATATAACTACGCGGCTTTTTCATAATATGCGCAGCTGAAGAAAAATTCACCCTGGTTCAGGGCTCGACCCATAGACAACTGTCTGCCATGAGCAGTCGCTATATATACTGCAGCTACGCTAACCAGGTTAGCTGGCAAAGGACGGGGCGAGGACGAATCGATAATCAGCTTGAATCAAAAACAAGGACTGTGAAAAATATTTTGCGAAATTTCCCGATGTAGAGTAGGTTTAGATCAAGGGAGTTATTACCCATTAGTATCGATTCAGTTGGCGGCAAAGTGGTTTAAATTAGGTTTAATTACACATAGCCTTTCTAGAATTGATAAGTTAGCATTTAGCCTATCTGACGCTGTACGCGAGCCGCAAAAAACTTGGTTTTGTCGTCTATAGTCGGATACTGCAGTGAAGCTCCGCCTACATTCGGCACCACCGCACAGAATTCTTCCGCTAAAAAAACGTAGTCCGCTGTTAAAACCTCTCTTGTTACCTAACAAGAAGCTTATCACAAGAAGAAAAAAATTATTTGCTCTAGAATTCTAATAGTTGGCTTGTTCAATACAGTCAAACATTAAAAACCTGATTTCGTTGACTGTTAATTGTGTTTGGCTAGCGGAGTAATACAGGGCATCTCGGACCGTGACCGTTTTAACAACTGCTGTTTTTTTTTAAAGTTGTATCATACTATAGCTTGCGCCATACGTCTATTACGCAGTAATGTTAAGCAGAACTTCCTTGTAAATACTTCTGTCTCACATTTTAATTTATCTTCGCCGTAGATCAATACTGAAGTGCTGACATGTAAGATCCCACTCAAAGACTGCACCACAAAGACTGCCAAGCGCTTACAGTTACTATACGAGCACCATGACAGTCTGTGACGCGGTGTTATTTTACGTGCCGCAAAATAGAACACGTAGCACATTCGCCGACTTTACAGTTCCATTTCTAAGCGCGTTAACGTGACTCCTCCAGGAAGACCTACGTCACGCGTCGGACTTCGTGACGCTGCTGTTAAGGAACAGTTCCTTCTAGCCGTAGCCACTCGTGACGAGCACTGGACGGAGCAGTTAGAGTTCACCGCTGCTTCCGCAAACTACGACGACGTGGCGATGCGATTTCCTTGAGTGAAAAACGGGACAGCAACCTCTCCCCTCGCCTCCTCATTAGCGACGGAAGAGAGGTGTGGAAAGGGTGCAAGGTAACGGATACCTTTGTTTTTATTTATATTTTTGCGTGAACGGTAAAAAAAATGCCAGACTTTCCGAATCCCCCTTTTCATCATTAAAGTACAGGCTCTTTACATGGGCCACATAGCAACCTACCACGGCCAGAACAAACCGGATCATCTAGTACCAGAGATGGCATATTCTCACTGATCAGGCTGCAAATCTGGTTCCCCATCACTGGTCAGGAGTCGACCAATGGAGAGCGCACATTCTGCGTCGTGCTCATTTCAAAGTGCTGTATAAGCCCAACAATTCGTCCCTCTGTTCCTCGAACAGATGTACAGCCCCCGTCAAAAGTATACAGACCAAAGGGTTTGCTTCTAAGTTGTTTAGCGAGGCTCCCAGCACATCTAGCAGTTAAAAGCTTAGGAGTATTGAGGACGCGAAGCCATTCCTCTTTTGAGAGATTACGGTCACTGAGGATGAACAACGAGACATTCTGCAGGCCTCACAAGAAAACCGCTTGGTCTGCATAACTTTTGACGAGGGCTGTACATCTGTCATTACTGGGTTGTTGAGAACCATTAGCGAATGGGCAGTTTTTTTTTTTATTTTGAACGGCGTCTTTCACCTGCCAATGTGCATATGCATTTAGAATGCTCAGCTGCTGGTGACGCTGTAGCCATGGAAAAATCGGTCATTGTCAAACGACTATTCTCATATCATTTAGACAAAGCGCTAGCTTTATTTTATAAGTGATGCACGTCTATCTGTGCAAGCAAAACACGAATGGAGAATAAAGTTGTAAACCGATTGGATATTGTGCGCTATGAGGTGAGTTTCCAAGATGACGTTTCTTAGAATAAAAAAGCCAAAGAACGAAAAACTCGACGGCTCCACCCATAACGGTCCTGCTAATCGTTCCAGCGATGCGAAACAGGCAGCCTTTACCCGACAAGTGCCAATTCTCAATAGTGATGAGCATCGCAGCGTAGCATTGGTAGTGAATAGTAAATGACAAAAGCACAAAATATTCGTACTCGTCGCACAGGCTATTCCTAGCCTATCCATAGTTCTCTTTCATGTAATGGCGACCTCTTTACACATGGGTTAACTTCCTCACACACACTATAGTTTCTGATGTTTGGCGGAATGATACGCGGGAGTGACGCGATCGCTCTTCACGCACATCGGTATCGTCGTCGGCGCAATTGTGGGTCACTGAATTTTTTAAAACGGAAGTACGCGAGAATACCCGGAAGAGAACGATAACTGATCAAGGGGAGCTTGGACCTGTATTCAAAACGGGCCGCTGTATCGAAACCAGCTTCTTTGAGGCAGGGCTGGGCGTACACTTTGTACTACTTAATTACATGCTCGACTGAAGCCTGTTAAATACTCGAAGAGGGCCATTCTCAGACCGCATTCTCGGTGAATGACCTCTGGTGCCTTGGGGGCTGCTTTGATGCGACACTACTAGGAGCACGTGACCTCCTCTCCATTCCCTTCCCTTCTGCCTCCACAAGAAATAAAAACCTCAGGATCTCAACCTTTGCAATCGATCATGCTAATACGGAGACAATGACGTAAGTTAAGCCTGGTGGCCTCACCGCCCTTTGTCGAGATAATAAACCGGCAAGCTTTCAAATATAATTCAAGCACCGATTTGTCAGTCAATGACCGTACCGTTCAAAGGTCGAGCCGTTCAATACAGCATGTTTGCTGTTCCTCTTCTAGCTACACATGCAAAGCTTCCAGCGCAGTCATCCATAGTTGTAATTGTTCGTGGTATGGCGATATGAGCACAGCCGCATGCCACCATACGTAATCATTGCATTTAACTCTTTAAGTTATACTTCCTCATTCCTCTTGATATAAACTTATTACGTTCATAACTAAGGGCCGTTCTTGACGGACAGCGGTAAAAAGAACAAATGAAGAGCACATGTTCAACAACAAACACGTGCATTTTACCATTACTAGTCTGTTTGCGAGGAAAAATGCGCGTCCGTATAATTCGGAACAGCATAAAGAAAACCTAGCAAGAAACGTGATTCACGGCAGACCTTACGCAAAAGAAACTCCGCTGCACGCTATTATCCTGCAAAGCGGCGTCTTGTCAGCTCGACATGGCTCTCCGCTACAGTTGCTACGAAATTCCTCTCTCCTTCCTTCCTGTATTCGCTCGCGAATCCAGTTTTCTGCGTCTTGTAGGATCAGTTAATTTATAAGCATTGATTCTGATTTCTTGCTTCAATACTTCATTTTAACTTGATTCGAATTGATTGGCCTTTCTAACGCTTGTCTGACGCTGTGCAGTTACTGTTTTACAAGCCCAACTTTTTTACCCTGCAAATCCCATCTTTCAAAGGAAAAGTAAAAAAAAAAAAAGGAAGACGGAACGTGGTACACACAAGGGTCTCGGTTCATCACACCGGGGCCGCCCCAGCGGATCGCTTTCTTTCTGCCCATACAGACACGCCGTCTGCGATCCGTCGATGCGTGTTCCCACCGCAGCTGCAGGGTCCCGGATGAATGGCGGGCGAAGCCAAAGGGTGCAGAGCCGAACAATCGGGTTACAAGGTGCTGCCCGCCACCCTCGCCCCCTTTGTCTTAGCACGCTGCCGCCTTCCGGGCCGTGTAATAGCGCGCGCTCGTTGTTCGCGTTCACCTTGCGCAAGGCGCATCATGAGGCGAGGAGCCGTGTCTGGAGAGGAGGAGGAGGAGACGTAAGTATGGCCGCAGGGGCCGTGCTTCGTGCGAGCCACGCCGGACCACTGTGACGTAGGAGCTGAGAGCGTGAGCCGAGCGATGAGCCGGAACACAATAAGCGGGCGAGCGCTGGAAGAACCTGACCTCCGCGAACACCGCTTCGCCCCCTCACCACCCTCGTGCCATCCTCCGAACCCGCCATTTTTTTTTCCTTTTGTCTTTCCGGTTGGCGCGATCGTGGCGTGCGATATCTTCGGCGGTCGTGCGCGCGGGGCGCGCTTCGGCCCCGAATGCCAGCGTGAACGCGGCTCGAAGTCACGCGGATCGAGGGTATATTTTCGTTTTGTGGCTTATGTTGGCTCCTTGCTTGGTTAAGTTTCGGCTTCGGTTCGAAGCGTCAGGAACACCGGACTAAGTACTCGGATGCGCACGAGGAGCCATTGCCATTTCGAAGGCGGATATATTTGCGCCGAAATCTTTTTAATGTTGTAAGATTAGCGGCGTTGACTTTACCCGTGCTGTGGTAACGCCTCATTTGTCTTTTTGAATCGCTTCACCGCTTGCGAAGCAATTCAGATCAGCCTTTTGACGGCACGCTAAAACGCACCCAAAGGTTGACATAAATAAGGCTGCAAGTGAGTTGTTCCACTAGTCAGACTCGTGACGCAGTCGGCCAGAACCCCTGACAGGTGGTGGTGGTTAAAAGTCATTATTGAATAAAAGAGGTGAGGCTCTTTAAAGAGCCCCGCAATGGGTGGAGTCTTTATGCCGGGACCCCATTGCTCGAAGCCGCCAGATTTGCCCTCTTGGTCAAAGCATTTTGGGTTGAAGGTCCGAGCAGCCAAGCAGGGCCGCCTCCCATTCCTCTCTGGTAGGGTTGGGGTGGTGGGAGAGAGGTGAGTTGCGCTGGCAAGCTCAAACCATGTGGTATGTGTCAGCCACCTCCCCACAGTGTTTGCACCCGCCAGTGAACGCGGGATCGAAGTGTTTTAGTACTGCCGGGCACAGCATTGTATTTGTGAATAATCGGAGCAGAACGCGTTCGTTTGCTTTCCCCAGTCCCTTTACAGGGGTTGGGTACAGGCGATGCCTATCCTTATAATAGGATCTGATATCTTTGAAGGAGAATAAGCAACTACCTTCAGGTTCCAGGTGCTCAGGAGCCAATGGGAACGCCCGGTGAATGAGTGCTCGGGCCGCCGCGTCTGCAGCTTCGCTTCCTGCTAGGCCCTGATGGCCCGGAGTCCAAACTATGCAGCTGGGAGTAGGATCGGTACCACGGCTGCAGTTCCTTAATATTCGTTCAGCTAGTGGAGTTATCCAGCCAGCCTCATAATTGCGACACGCCGAACGCGAGTCTGTTATGATGTGTTTGGATTTTGAATCAGAAGCAGCTCGGGCGATGACAGTCTCTTCAGCTTGTGTTGTGCCTGGTGCTCGAAAGGAGAGCCCATCCACCTGTATTTCTTAATGTATGAACGCGGCCGTGTACCACCCCCCGTGGTTCGGCCCGGCTACATCTACGTAATAGACACCATGTTTGTTGCCATAGTGGTGCGCCAAGGCTTCCGCCCTTGCATGGCGACGACCACTATGATCCTCCTTATCCATCTTAGTGCGGAGGGGTCGAACTCTCACGACGCGTCTCCAGAGTTCGGGTACTCGGACCCGCTCCTGAATGTGAAAATCATGTTGGATGTGAAGCCGGGCTAGCATGTGCCGACCCGACCTCGTTTGGGCTATCCTCGTGTATTGATTTGCGAGATGGGCTTCCTTGAGCTCCTGAAAAGCGTTCACCGCTCCCAATTGCAAGAAGTCTCGCATTGGAGGTGGATACAGGAAGGCCAAGTGCCCTCTTCATCACTTTGCGGACTGTTACCTCAAATTTGTCTTCGTCGTGTTTCCGCAAGGGTACATAAGGGACCGAATAGAGGATTCGGCTGATTACGAAAGCATGGGCCAGCCCCACGGCATCCGTGGTTCGCAAACCCCCTTTCTTATTGGAGACGCGGCGGACCATGCGGCCCACCTGGTCTCCAACTTTGCGGAGTTTGTGCACTGTTGTATCTACTCTTCTTTGGTTATGGATGAAGAGTCCGAGTATTCGAATCTCTTTGGCCTCATGTATGGGGCCACTTGTTAAGGAGAGATGTATTTGGGTAGTGTCCTTAGGGGATGCCCTAAGGTGCACAAATTCAGACTTGTTGGGTGTGCATTGGAGACCACAGTGCCCTGCGTAGCGATCCAGTACGTGAGCGGCTGCTTGCAGGCATTACTCCATGCGCCCTAAGTTTCCCTCTGTGGCCCAGATCGTGATATCATCGGCATACAGCGCATGCCGTACGCCTTCGATATCATTCAACTGGTCCGGGAGATGGCAGGTTCTCCACCCTGGTGACGAGGTTCGAAACAGACACACGACGGCGTTGCCCATGTTGCCAGTGTTCATTTAAAGACTTATCAGGCACTCCGAGCTGCAATGCACTTCCTGTTCGAATCGAGAAAGGAGAAGGAGGCGAATTTTGTGTTTCGTCACCGTCTCGCACCGTGTTCGTGGCGTTGCTTGATTGATACCTATGATGCAAAAATTACAGCCCAGGGCCCATCGTCTGTCGTCCCGAACGCCACCTACCTTTTTGGCAGCGTGACAGTTCTTACAGGAATACGCTCGAGTGTACTGCAATCGCACATTTGACGATCCGGCCTCAAGCATGCCGGAAGACTAGACCACACAATCACTGTTTGGTCTATTCCTGCTGCGACTCTGCCTTAGCGTAGATCTTTCCAAACTTTATTCTTCTTTCTGATTTTTTTTTTTTCATCCGACGTCGTCTGGCGTGGCTTGCGGTTCTGTCTCGCTGTTTCTCGGTTCCGCGTCTGTCAATCCCGAGAGGTTCGTGGTGGAGGGGGGGGGGGGGGCGGTATAGGTGAGTCCATCGCGTGTGTCTTCCCAAAGAACGAGCATCACAATGCGTGGGTATGTTTGTTCTGGCTCGCGGCGAGTCGTCAATTAGTCACGGATCAACGTTGGGCCGACGTCCCTCCACGTCGTTTATCATGCACGTTCGCTCGTGTCACGCGCGGAGACAATGCACTGCTCTATAGGGCCACTCTCCTCTGACCTGGGGTGCATTGTACCCGACCCGACGACGGCTGGCGCGGCTATCATCCTGTCAAGAAGCGCTTTTCGTCGGCTGCTAGGTGTCGGCGCACGTAGAGACCACACGCAAGCCGGGCAGCTGTTGCGATACGCAGACGCTTCGTGACGAGTGAGCCTTCACTAGACGCAAGTGGGAGCAATGACACCTTCAGAAATATAACGGTGGCTAGTGTGTATTTCCTTTATTTTTAGCAAGCGCAGGTAAAAATGCGCTTATCCTTGGGAATTAATTGCTGCGCGCGAGGAGAGTATTTTAAAATGCCGTCAGTGCCTCATCTTTCATTCTGCTCATTTCATTTATTTATTTTTTTTTGAGCCACCGCGGTAGCTGAGTGGTTACGGCGCTCGGCTGCTGACCCGAAAGACGCGGGTTCGATCCCGGCCGCGGCGGTCGAATTTCGATGGAGGCGAAATTCTAGAGGACCTTTTACCGCGCGATGTAAGTGCACGTTGAGGAACCCCAGGTGGTCGAAATTTCCCGGGCCCTTCACTACGGCGTCCCTCATAGCCAGAGTCGCTTTGGGACGTTAAGCCTCCATAAACTTTTTTTTATGTTTGGCTTGGTGGTTATTTCCTCTCAGTTTTATAGATTTGCTTACATTGCTGGCTGCAGCAAATCTGTGACGCATACGAATTCTGTGCCCTTCTTCTGCAATGGTCAATTACGCTGCGAAATATTCTGTGTGAAAAGCACGCAGCCGCCGCGGTGGCTGAGTGGTTACGGCGCTCGGCTGCTGACCCGAAAGACTCGGGTTCGATCCCGGCCGCGGTGGTCGAATTTCGATGGAGGCGAAATTCTAGAGGCCCGTGTACTGTGCGATGTCAGTGCACGTTAAAGAACCCCAGGTGGTCGAAATTACCGGAGCCCTTCACTACGGCGTCTCTCATAGCCTGAGTCGCTTTGGGACGTTAAACCCTCATAAACCATAAACCAACCAGTGAAAAGCACAATCAAGCAAGAACAATTGTTGCTTACGTAAAGTTAATGGCAGGCATCTCCCAAGTGGCATCTAATGGACCCGGATAAAAAGCCAGTGTAGCTCTCTCGAAATTCAGTGTAGTCGCGAGTACTCAGGCGCTACCTGTTGAGCACATGGTACCTGCCAACCATTTGCATGCAGGACAGCACTCTCATTAAATGCACCTAAGCCTGGATTAAATGTGACAGGCAGGCTTGGAGATCCTCTTACTTGCTCTGTCGCGCACCACTGATGTAACCCTTCTCTTGGAACAATGATAGGTGACGGGCACGCCAAGAAACATAACACTGTCACGTCGCATCCATAGTGTTACAACTCATGTGCGTCATTACCACATGGCCCACATCCTCACTTCACAAACGCGTGGCTTGTTTATCCGTATTCGCACTGGCTGGCGTCACGAACTACGTGACAGCTGTCACGCCTTTGCGACAGCCAGAGCTAATAGTATACAAGAGGTTCGAATCGTGCGAACTACATTGCATCCGTCGCGCACCCTATCGAACGATCGCGATGCCGTACAAGCGGTGACACCGTTCGGAGTCAAAACACCTAAGGTATGCCGCATGCATAAAACGCCACTACCTGAAGTATACTACTGTGCCTCACAATATCAGTGCAGCGTTGTGCTAAGTATGTAGCGAAGCTAAGACCATTGATCAGATAGCTCATGGCAGATTCGAGCACAGCCGAACCTCGTTATAACGAATCTGTTTATAACGAAATAATGGATGTAACGAAGTAATGGAGATTCTCCTTGAAACCTTGGTCAACACGGTCTATAAAGAAGCTAGGCTATAACGAAGTAATCGCCAGGCCCCTTCAACTTAGTTATAACTAGGTTCGACTGTACTTTCTACTGGCTGTCGTGTCTGTGTGATGGCTAACAGCAACGGCCAGTGAGCACGGAGCTGTTCTGTGCGAGCGAACAGCGTTGAGAATTCTACTGCCCACCCGCTCACGCCTGCTCTTTACACCTTTAACAATACTGCACTGCTTTAGAAAAAATACAAAATGGAAAAGCGCATTCGGCGGACACGCCAAACAGCTCACAACGCTATGGGTACACACCACACGTGAAGCGGGATGCGGAGAGTCGACGCGGTTATCCGATCTGTCGCCTCGCCGCGCGTCTCCGACACAACGGGCGTTGTTTCATTCGCATTCATGGTCACGGCGCACGAAGCGCGGAAGTTTGCCTTGTTCCACTGCCAAGCGATTGACGGCTGCCGCATGTCCGCGATCCCATCCGCCTGCGCGCGCGCGCCGCCACTTGGCAATGCCTCCCTGCCACAGCATTAGTCGTGCGTCTCTGCAAGCATCCATACGAGGCTTAGCTGCACGCTGGCGAACCCAGCCCGAGGAGGTTTGAGTTGCGCGAGAGACATTACCGGACGCGGAGCCTTCTTGGCAAGCTCGTTATCTTCGTCTCATATCTTCTGTACGAGGAAATGGCTGAGAGGTGCAGAGAGAGAGAGACATAGAATGATGAGGCCTTAGAGCACATGCCTATGCGTATATCTCTACGGGATTCGAAGAACCGTGTGACGTGTACAGCGTCTGGTTTGCAAAGAGTTGTCGAAGGCCTCTGCTCGAGCTAAGGGGAAGTGGAGGCTTGGAGTTGCGGAGAGCTCGCGAGGGGTCCCTGGCTCGTTCTCGTCTCAATGGCAAATAGCGCGGTTCGAAGGAACGCGCCGTCTGTTCCGTGGAGACCGAAGTGTGTTTGAACTATGAGCACGGATGCGAGGACACCGAATGGTGTTTAACATTGCTCTGTCATTCTTTCTCTCTTTTTTTTCGTTAGGCGGTTGCCTGAATCAACAAGCGTGTGAATGAAGACGCGTTCCAGTTTTTCGAGCGCGACGACCGTTTCATTCGCGCGTTACAGATATACAGGAGGATTTGAGAGTACGCAGCGTACTTGAACGGCCAGGATGAACGATGGCAGCTTGCTGTCAGAAATGAAGCATGCGCGTAGAAGAGAGCAGTTTTTTTTTTCTCTTTTTAAGCTAAGCAAGGCTAAATTTCATCTTTTGGCGGATGACCAATATCACTGTTTATAAAGAGGAAGAGAAAAATAGGAAACACAACACTACAGCGCATTCATTTACTCTATTTAGAGAGCGTCCTGTGACTTTTCAAAGAACACGCTTCTCACTGCATAATAATAATAATAATAATAATAATAATAATAATAATAATAATAATAATAATAATAATAATAATAATAATAATAATAATAATAATAATAATAATAATAATAATAATAATAAATTGGCCGGCCAAGGCGAGAAAATTAGGTATAGTTCCTCTTACGCTTGTACTCAAGGTATGCTCCCGCCTCGTCTATACAGTTTATTATTATTATTATTATTATTATTATTATTATTATTATTATTATTATTATTATTATTATTATTATTATTATTATTATTATTATTAAGAGTAAAGCGCCTGCTCCGCAGGGTAGTAAATTCGCTAAATCCCCTTCGGAGTCCTAACAGTTTCTCACAGTTGGGCTATTTTGACCCCAATTTTGTGAGCCACAAAGCCAGCAGTAGCGTTGAAGACGTTTCACAAGGCGACGTGCTCTCCGCTTCTACTGCGTACACTGGCCCGTCGAGCTGTCTTCACTACCTCTTAACAATTGACACGTAGTACCTCATATACCCATGTACACACTACTAGCACGAGGGCTTCTAACAACGCATTGCCCCATGAAATAAAAAGGGCAAGGCGCCGACAACAACGGTCTCCCGTCTTCATTAGTCTTCATAGTGCATACGCGCCGTCTGCGTGTAATAACAGCGCAGTCTCCGGTTACGACAACTTCGCGAATAAGCGCGCGCGCGCGCTTACGTTAAAACTCAAGACACTCGAGGTGAAGGTTTTTCCTGACGTGGCGACAGCGGCAGCGATTAGCATTCAGTTGACCCTGCTGGGCGGGCTAGAGCTTCGCATATGAGTGTGCATGTGGCGGTACGCATACGCCACACGCCGCCGCGGCGCACGCAGGAAAAGGGCGCGCGCTTCAAACAGGCGCAGGCCAGCACAAAGGAACGCGGCTTGCGTAAGCGAGCGGCCCTCTGCGCCTCAGGCTGAGGGAAGCCCGCCTTGCAAGTGGAACCTGTACACACACAGGCGCTGGCGGCGGCTCGCGAAGTACACCTCCTGTGCACGTTCCGAAAGGAGGGAGGGGGGGGGGGGAAACTGGCTGGGAAGAGTTATCAGCGCGGCTTCTTGCGCTTAGCGGTTGGCGACACGCCCGTCTACGGCGCTTTTAAAAGTCAGTGAAGGAAAACAGCGTCTGGTCGAGGCCACAGTTTGCAGCCAGCAACAAAGACTGCGTACGTTTTAAAAGCTTCGAATAGGCGCGGCCCGTTTTTGCGACGTCAGTGAAGAAAACGCGCCTGCGAAACGGCACGGAGAGCGGTGGACGCGTCAATATGCACCTGATGGCGTCGTTTCATACAAGAGCGTGTAATGCAAACTATAAAGTATTTGTTCCAAGATGGAAAAAGTAGTGACGCGTAGAAGTGCTTGGTGTCTGTCCATAAACCGCCTTTCATTACATGCCGGAAACATTTAGAGCTCTACCTGAATACAAAATTATTTGTATACGGAGTATTCCCCATCCCAGTGGCCGCCATTTTGTTCATGCGAAAGCAGGAGCGTGTGTATAGATAATGGGATTATCGTCACCTTTTCCGACCCGCGCCGCTGAAGCTATACGCGCTGCATAACAAAATGCGGTCCGTGACGTCACTGAATACCTCCTATAATTCCGGCGGAACAGCTTTTCTATTTTTTTTCGCGCATTGTACACCAAACTACTGGTGAACCATTGCAAATACAGTGGAATGCGTGTGTGTGTGCCCAAACAGTACAGTGTTTAAGTGCTGCATATATAATAAGAAATCGTGGTTATAATGAAAGCTACAGCAAGAAGAGCCGAGACGCGTGTTCTGTTCCTTCCGTTTCTACAGCGCATACGAGTAAATAGGAGAAACTTTCTGCACTGAAACCGACGGCTGACAACGAGGAACGGTAGTGCGCGTTTCTATACGCGCCTACTATGCCGTCTTCATTATACACGTGCTGCTTACAGATACTGTAGGAGTAGCTTCCCCCATCTCTCCGCGTATTTGCTCCGCCAGGATAACAAACCCAGTTATGGAGTTATTTTCGTCGCTCTATTCTGTATTTCAAATCGTTTCCAGACTATAAGCTTTTTTTTCTTAATGCTCTAACCTACGCAGCATTTGGGAAGACAACTGTTTATCTCAAATTCCGTCCAAAGGGTGGCAAAGAAAAAGTAATCACTTCGGAATTGCGTATTTAGGCTAAATACCGTCATCACGATGCACAACTCCACTCTCTCCACAAGCCGAAGCACCTCAGTTACGTCTCACAGATGATGATGGTTTATGGGGTTTAACGCCCCAGAGCGACTCAGGCTATGAGGGACGCCGTAGTGAAGGGCTCCGGGAATTTCGACCACCTGGGGTTCTTTAACGTGCACTGACATCGCACAGTACGGGGGCCTCTACAATTTCGCCTTCATCGAAATTCGACCGCCGCGGCCGGGATCGAAACCTCATCTTTCGGGTCGGCAGCCGAGCGCCATAACCACTGAGCCACCGCGGCGGCACCATAGATGATGAGTGTAAAGAGAATTCAGACCTGATTAACATGAAGTTTGTCCTTTACTTGTATTCCATTCTGATACATTTTGCTCTTCTTCACTGGCTCATTTAGAATCACACCGCCATTATCACGTCGATATCTGCCACTTAGTTAAGTTAAGCATGATAAGAACGGCCTATAGAATCCAACAAGACCAACTATTGCATCGCATCTGCGTCGCTTTCTTTTTTTCTACACGACAGGGTGTCATCCCACGGTTGCCAGTGCTCTTCATATATCGGTTCGGATCACTGTACAGTATGGCCCCCTGTTAAAGGGAACATGTTATCGCGTGGCCTCCGAGCTTCGCGGCTGCCGCGCAGAGCCGGCGAGAATGGGAGGCAGCATGCACACGCGCGAAAAGAGCAGCTGGGCGTGCCTACTGCGCATGCGCACTGTGCCAACGATTCTCGCTGAGCGCTTGCTTCGGAAAGCACGGCGGCCACGCGATCGCATGTTCCCTTTAACAGCAGACAGTACTGTACATACATTCGCTTCTCTATGGCACTTCCAATGGTCAAACAAACGCAGTACGTCTTCCCACACGGTCGGGCAGAAGCCGACTCGAGTCAGTTTTAACTGCGAGAGCGTAGATGCGCTGTAGAGCTCAGACACAAACACGCGCTCTGCACGCTCTGATTAGCGACCGCTGCAGCGCGAAGAGGGAAGGACATCGGTCGACCAAAGCATGCGGGCGCCGCTTTTTGCAGGCTCACTGTTCAGCGATCCTCTTAAGACGCGGCTCGCTCTGCGCGCTTGAGCTGCTCCGTTGGCGTTGGTGCGCACAAAGCTCATGCGCCCTGCTCTTAAAACGTAAGTGGCCTTACAGCAATTGTGAGCAACGAACCTCTTCTACCGCTCTGTTTTTCCCTATTGGGTCGGCGAGAAAAAAAAAAAAAAGAGACAGCTTACAGAAGGAACTCTGCCGTTTCCCGAGCTCTTCTGGGTTTGAGCGTAACAGCACGGCGCTTGTTTTAATTTATTTGTCTGTTTTTTTTTGTTCTTGAGCTTGTGAGGAGGAATGCGCTTCCTCTTGCAATATCTGCTCAGGTAAGCGACAGCAACAGTCCACAGGAAGCGAGGCTGCGCTCCGGCTGCCATCTCAGGCATAAAAGGAAACACGTTGAGGGAGAGAGAGATTGTGCAGGGATTACGTCGGCTGTCACGCACAAAGAAGTATTTGCTTACTTGTTTGTCTGTTTTTGTTAAATTTTTGAGAATTCCAGTGTAGTGCTACTTGGACTTGTCTCGACGGTTGTCTTACCAGGAAGTGCAGCCTGCGCAATAGAGAATAAAGAGGGATAGAGAGAGAACGGTCATAAGTTAGCCTACACAATGAATAGCATTCGGCGATGACTTCTAATTACTTTACATACGTACGCAGTCGTGGAGCTTGTTCTATTCGCGAACGACGCCCATTGCTTTCACTAGGCCAGGGAACAAAGAAAGGTTCTAGAGAGAAAAAAAATTCGCTCAATTCAACGCACGCCTTACGCTCACGGGGGCTATAAAGAGAGCTCATAGCTCCTCTTTTTTTGACGAGGAACAACTGGCTGATCGATATCTAGGATAAAGAAAGATCTAACTTGGCTCCGCCCCAGATAAGTGTGATTTGGATTCGCGATGAAAACCGGGCCACCGCTGTCACGGGAAAAGCGGGGGAAGATTCCACCGCGGCACGAACTTAGACAGGTCGTTGATCCGAAACCGCGAGTTTGGATGACATTGGCGCTCCTGGGACATTCGCGTTTTTTGTACGCGAATACGCATACATTGGAATCGTGTGCGCGAGTTTCTACTACATTAGAGTGTTTCTACAACGTTCGCATTCAAATTTTCGGCGTCTGTTTCTACGACTGTCGTGTTTTCTAGGGCATTGACATTCGCGGTTTTCATCAGCGCGCTTTTACGATAGTGACGTTTCTACGTCTCTACAAAACTCGCGGCATTAGCTTTCTTGTTTCTTATTCTGGAACGAACAAAGAGAAAACATTAACGTTTCCTGTACCTCTAGCATATGGGGACGCTACAATAACAAGGACTCTATTTCTTGGACTCTATTTTGTCGTTCCTTATTGCACGTTGCGTTGACTCCTCAAACCGGCTATATATAGCCAGTGGCATGCAAGTCTTTGATATAATTGTAATATAATCGCTGGCTTGTGCCAGCGCTAACCTCAAATGCGACTCCTAGCCCTCTGTGTGAAAGCAGTGACGCACGACGTTTTGTTTTTGTTTTTGATAATTACCACACCAAGTACCACTGTTACCTGGGGAATTTTAAATCAGTCTCCATTCTTTTCTTTCTCGATTTCTTTTACAAGCATAACGGCCCCCAATACATTTGACGCGTTGGTGTACAGCTCATTCAGCGCGATGTCCTGCAGTGCATTCCAGCAGTGTTTGCTTTCCTGCGTTGCTCGCAACACGGAAGAAAGAAAAAAAAAACACTGTTTCCACACAGCAGGCAACAACAGGGGACTGTAACCGTTGCTAACGCGTTCTGGCAGTCTGGAGAGTTCGCCGTGGATGGCCCACAAATTGATCGCAACGGCCTCAGTTCACGCACTACGGAAGCGGCTCATATATATGCACAGTCGAGCTTATACATTTTCTATGCACGGTGCGAATAATTCAGACGCCCGCATGGCGGTCTCTATACCGCATTTCCGTGCTATACGCTCTTCGAATTTCCTCCCAATTTCAACCCCTTCTGAGGGAAAAAAATGAAAAGAAGAAAACACCTACGCGACTGTTTGCGCCCCCGCCTTCAAGGTGGTGGGCGCGCTGTCAGAAAAAAACGGTGCCGGGCTGAAAACCGGCAGAAATCAATCTCACGCGAGGTGGTGCCGCTTGCGCGGATGTTCCTTTACAGCACACATACAGTCAAATCCGCGGGGCCGCAGCTGTCTTCTTCTGCAGTGTACTACACGATGGCACCGCCCACAAAATTGGGAACAAAAGGGCCATTGGGCGGGCGTGCAACTCGAATACTTCCTCTTTCCGCACATATGCTCTTCCTCTCAGTCTTTTCTTTCTTTTTTGGAGATGATTAGAGGGATCAGCGAAGGAGAAGCTTGAAATAGACGAACGTGCTCCGGACAGACACCGTGTCGTGAAGAACGTTGGCGCATACAGCGACCCGCATTCAGCTATGCATTGTGAAGCGGGGAAAGAGCGAGACGCAGAAAGCAAGAACGCGAAAGACAGGCAGACAAAGAAAGAAAAGTCTTGACAACGGTGCACTCAGTTGGGCTGGCTAAGAAAGAAATAAGCGAACGAAGAAAGAAGAGATGAGAAAGCGCCGGGGCGATGAAACGGAGAACGAGGTGAATCGGCCAGCGTGAAAGAAACGCAGCCTGCGATCTGTCGGGGCTCCGAAGACTGGAGGTTGGACGAAACAGCAGGACGCCGTCGGCGGCTGGAGAAAACGCTTTCTTCTGTTTTTATTTTTTCCTGCCGCGAGCGCAGTGTGCGCTGCGGTTTCAAGGGGAAAACAAATGCTCGCCGCCACCGAGCTGCTTCCTCTTGGCGAATGTAGTGAGGGCGAAAAAAAAAATTAATAAGCGAGGGAATGGAAGTTGGAATATAGGCAGCAGAGAACGGAATAGACAAGAGTATGGGTCCCTATATTTGAAGCCAGCTTTTTGCGCACAGCCATTTATATTCGGGTCATATATGGTCGGTTCATCACTGTAGCCATGAAAGGGAAACCTTGGCAGCTGCAAATATTAGCATGATTCTCAATACACCATCATCATCATCATCATCAGCCTTACTACACTCACTGCAGGGCAAAGGCCTCTCCCATGTCTCTCCAATTAACCCTATCCTTTGCCAGCTGCATCCTGCCTGCATCTTTGCCTGCAAACTTCTTAATCTCATCCGCCCATACACATTTGTTATTAAATATGTGTACATGCTGTTCGGTTCGTAACAAACAACTCGAGCAGCCCATTGACACAACTCAAATTATGCGCTGCCGGCAACAGGTTTTCAGTGATCTGCATTCAAATTTCTTTCAACAGCAACACGTTTTATGTGGCATTTTTCTGTGTGCCGTCTACCTATTTTCATTTGAATGCCTAAGTTCAACAAAATTAACTCATTTTTTTTCTTCTGAAACTTACTCCTAGCGCACTAAAAAAATGTGTGAAAGGGGGGGGGGGGGGGGAGGGGGCATCTCGAGCATATATAAGGACGCACAGTTGACGCCAATACTAAAGGGAACAGTCAGTTCGTGCTCACGAACTAGTTGTGTTGTTACTTCTGCTCTGAAGCTGGAAATATCTTATGGGCATTATCCGTTGCGAGAGAAACTACTGAGAGGAAAAAAAGAAGTGTGCTTCTCCTCATGCAGTAATCATTGATTAAATTCGGGACATGTATTCCCTTTCACACTGGAGCTAACTGTATACAGTCGCCAGCAAAAAAGATTAGCACTAGTGACGTGCCACAGGAGCAGACGACAGCAACGCTCGGCGCTGTGGTCACGAACACGCCGACAACAAAGGTACCAGGTGTGTTCGCAAAGCACGGCACCGCGCCAGCCGCGCGATGCGATTTTCACCGCTCCTGTGACGTCACTGTGCTGATCTTTTTTTTTTTGCTCGCGACTGTACATATGTGAAACTGTATTCGATCGTGGTGACGCCAATTACCAAGAAACGCCAAGGTGTGACCCTTAAATGCTTCGCATTTACTAAATGGTACTCAAACAGGCAAGCGACGCCTTTCGCATGTTCTCAGTTCCGCCACCTATGCTGTGTACATTCGCGATCACCTCGAAACACGCCACGCATGGCGGAAGAGCGACGCATTCTCTGCCGCAACATAATGGCCTCAGTTAGCGGAGACGAAAGTTGCGCGGAGCGCCGTCTTCGCTTGCGACAAGCCAGCCAAGCGTGCAGAACACGAAGGGAGAAGCGCCGACGACAGCGGCCGTACTACAGCGCGCGCTGCGCTGCGTTTGTTGGCTAGCGCGCGCGTCGCCTCGCTTCTTCAAGCGGCTCCCACGCGCGCCGACGGAGGCGACTTTCGCCGTCCGTGCCTGCCTGCCTGCCGCTCATGGTTTCTCATGCGGAACGCGCATGCGCGGGCGTTTATACACAGCGCCCGCACTTCCTGCCGTCTTTTGCTACGCCCTGCGCGCATCACCGCCCGAGGGCAGCAGCATCGCATTGCATGCGCGCGGCGTGGCAAACAAGGCGGTGGGGATAGGAAGGGCACGGCGCTTGGCAAGACGACGCGGCAGAATGGACGCGCGTTTGAGTTAGTTTTGTTTCCGTTCCGCCGTGTTATGTTTTTCTGTATCTTATCTCTTTCGTTTTTTTCTTTCTTTAATATATGGGAGGGAACTCTTCAGTAACTTGAAGATGATGACGAAACGTGTAAATGGGGCGCGCACGGCACACTCGAACTTTTTCCCAGGGTCACAAAATTTCGAGAGCGCGCTTATGCGAAGCCAGTAGAGGAATTCGTAGTGTAGCGTGGAGGAAAATCTGCAGTCGACTCTGATAATTCGAACTCGAAAGGGGCCAAAAATTTGTTCGATTACACGTAGTTCGACTTACGGGTAGCCTGATTGAGAGGCCCTTAATGCAAGCTATGTTGACCGGATCCGAAAGGAGCGGAAGTTCGAATTAAGCGAGTCTATAATACACTCACGCCTCCGCTGCAGTTCGATCGCTGAAGATCAGCTGGTTGCGCGAAAACTTTCACAGCTGACGAAGGCAAATTACACGTTTAGGCGACTAGAGAACTACGCTGTACCCTATTGTAAACAGCAGTTCGTTTTGAAAAACAAATATGAATCTCACCTTGCGTGTCTGTTGGAAGGAAGAACTCGAACATCAGAAGGAATCTGAAGTATATTTGGCTTAAGAGACAACGGCAAAATACAGAACGAATTCTATGGAACAGGTGATCTATTCTGATCTTCCATCATCTGTTAAGCACAAATGGGCTTTTTCTTTCTTAGCCCACAAAACAGTTTTGCTTAGCAAGAAGTGTTAACGCTAGGATGAACTCGGCCGTCATCACTGCGATTGTTATCGTTAGACCAATGTATGTATATGGCGTCATGTTGCTCCACTTAGTCAGCAGGGGCAAATTTAAGTCACCTTAATCGAGAAAGTTTGTACGAAAAAACCGCTCCCCCCCCCCCTTTTTTTTTTGAAAATTTAATGATGTTCAGAAAGCCCTTGCTCATGTTCTCTTGCCACTGGAGTCGCACTTTGGTGCTCCAACTTTATGACAAAGAGAGAGAAAGAGAGAGGATAGTGGAAGGCAACGGCAAGCAGGCTACAGCAATGCAGACTAGCACATATGAAATGCACGTCACGTTTAGGGCTCGTACCGGAATACCTGCTGCAATACACCTCGCAATTCCGTGCAACTGCTTCCTATACGCTGAACCTTGGTAGCAGAGTTAAGCAAGTATTCTCTTGACATCTGTCAACGCGCGGACTTTCTCACGCAACTTTTCACTGCTGAAATGCTTATGGCATAATTAATCGTCTTCACTCACCTCAGAAGCATCGACGCCTTTTTCGTAGCAAGCCAGCGAATTTACACGCATTTCCCGCCTTTGTATAGGTAGATTTAATAACTACAGAAAGACAACCAAAGTTTCCGCCCATCCCCGAGTACAAATGACATAGAAAGCAGTTTCAGACACCCCTCGAAAGCGGCCAACCTCAAAGCCACCCGGACCACGTCCCTACAGATGGCAGACTCGAGATGGCGGTGCATGCCCGGTTCCCACGGCCAGCATGGTCCTAACTTGCCGCATTATTACTGGCTGTGCACCGGGGGTTTTTGGTTACGACAACGGCACACAAAGCCGTTTCACAGTGAAATGTGGCCCTAGTGATCTGTCGGTTTCCAGTTCACATCACATAACTGCGGGTTATATTTGGCTGAAATTTGTTTCGCGGCACGAACTCGGAGCTAAATAAGCAAACCGCGCGCCACGATCACGTTTGAGACTTTCGGTGTCGCCGATGAAGACGTGACTGCAGACGCTTCCCCGACAGATCGTCGCAGCACAGCCGACGACAGCCCTGGCGAGATTCTAAATTTAAACTCTCGGCGACGGGATGCGCTGTCTTGGAGACGCTCTGCTTTTCAGTTGACACAGGAGACGCCAGCCGTGGACATCTCCGGCCAGAAAGCCCGTCGTATACTTCGAGGAAGTTTGCAGCAAGTGCCCCCCCCCCCCCCCCCAATCTTTTGCCCTCTCTCAAAAATTGATCTGTCCACGGACCGGGCGGCCCCGAGAATGCTGCGGGTGCACGGCGACAAGTGCCGTGGTGTACTTCATAGCGTCCCTCTGTACAGCCATTATCGGCGTGACAGCACTGCAACGTCACGCGCGAACGCTGAATTGCTTAACCGCGATGCGTGTCAGGATAGCTCGAGGATGGTACGGGGACAAGACTTGGAAAGATGGAGAGCTATGTCGATGGACAGATGCAGAATTGCACGGCCGTGCGCGTTCTATATTTACATCCGAACATCTTTATGCAAAGATGCATGAGCGACACGACAGAAATGGACTTTGCTTCTCGATATAAGGCAAGAACAGGGAAGCTGTTTGGTTTAGGTACATACGCTTTGGCCTGTACGGGCAATTTCGCAGTCACATTACTTTAATCAAACCAAAAAAACTTTAATATCTTCACTTCACTTCACTTTATTACCTTAAAGGCCGCCGGGATTGGGGGTGTTACATAAGGGGTGGGTTACATGTATAAAACATATTTAATAAACAAAGAAGAATATCATCCTTATTGCCACCGCTGCAATTGAACGAGAACTTCAAAACACGGCGCCTCAGATGAGCCCATTTTATTTTGCAACTATATATCCGTAAAAAATAATTGAAATCCTACTCAGCGCAGTAACGTGGATACAAAAATAAGCACCGCAGCTTTTGTGTGCAAACTGCCGACTGCGCTTATAGGTACGCGATAATCGTAATTGCCGAATTGTTGAAAAAAAAAAAAACGACACACCGAGGGGTCCTGCTCAACGCGTCGGGTGTCGTAGCCTCCACGTCTGATTAGTACATGAGACATTCCAGGCAGCCTGGGCGCCTGATGCCCATTTTGTTTTTTCTTTATTCAATTCTCACGCGACAAATTAGTAGTTCCGAAGCGATGTCCTACTCAGTCGCACGCATCCATATTCTTTCCTTAAAACTTGCCTTAGCTGACTTTAATCGAATGACTGGCTATTCCCTATTGGTACCTGTGGAACGCTCGCCAGCATTTATTGTTGCCACACACACGCGCGCGCCGAACGACTGTGCGGAGACAAAAACCCATCTTTCTAGTTTGAAACTAGGCTTATTCGCATTCCGCGCGTCGATAGGGGCCCCACGGGGCGTCACGTACGCACTCCCGATCTGCGGTTTCCTCCTCGATATTCACGTGCTCCCCGGGTATTGGTATCGTCCCAAGAAAACGCTCCTTGCTGGCGCACATCCGCCCCATCCGAGCTGTGGCCGTGCTGGTGCCAGCTGGCATCCTGTTCTAGGATGCTGGAAGCGCCGCGGTACTGCCCCGATAATCACTTTCACTTTCAGTCGAAGATCTCCACGAAATTCCATGGATCGCCGTCCAAACCACGTCCCACGAGCTGCTTCCGCTGCGCGCAGGGCCTATACGCGTGCTGAGTATACAAGATGGCAGGGGGGCGTTTATTTCTGTCTTTTCCGAGGCTAGGTGTATACGCCGTTAGGGTGTTACCTTGTGTATTCTGGACAGATGCGCGAATTAAGCTTGTTTCACTATCGCCTATGCGTAAAGTGCAGAGATGCAATCGCTTTCCTGTTTTGGCAACGACGAGGTCGAAAATGAGGACGGAGATTGGTCGGTCGCTGAGTTATGTGCACGGATAGGAAAGCTCTAAATATAAAATCCTAGCAGATGGTGACGTGTATACAGCCAGCTGCGCTTCAGCGAGTGCGACGTTTACGGAAGAAGCCTGTGTTCACGGAAAAGAAAAATTAGAGAAATTTTTATTATGCGACTCGTGCGGGTGGCATGTGTTTCCAAGAGCTCACGGACGTTTGGCGCTTGCAGTACGCAACTTAAGTTTGGCTCTAAACTTTGTTTCGTAGTCTCAAGTTGGCAAAACCCGGGAAAGGAATTTGGACGCTGCTCAGGTAAAAATTATAGAGGGCACGCCCAAGTATGCAGCACGACTGCCTATATATACAGAGGCTTCGGCTACAGATGTTTATAATAACAAAGAAGAGGCAGGCATTAAGCAGTGAGCACTTCCAAGAGGAAACGTTGGCTATTTGATGACAGAAAAGGAGTCAGAGAAGTGGAAATAAATAAAGAACAGATAGACGGAGTAGAAGATAGAGCGAGTGGAAAACAGAGATGATAGAAAATAGTATCGAGTGAGGAATTGGGAGTAGGAGACAGAAAGGAGTAAAATATATAAACAGTGCAGAATAGTAGAGGCGAAACGCTAAGGCGCCTGTGTGCTGTGCGATGTCAGCGCACGTTAAAGATCCCCAGGTGGTCGAAATTGTTCGGGAGCCCTCCGCTACGGCACTTCTAAATTCCTTTCTTCTTTCACTCTCTCCTTTATCCCTTCCCTTGCGGCGAGGTTCGGGTGTCCGCCGATATATGTGCGACAGGTACTGCTCCATTTCCTCCCCCCCCCCCCCCACCAAAAAAAAAAGTCAAAATAGTAGCGAGCAGTGTGGTCTGGACGAAGGGAGGAGATGATATGCAACCGACGTTCACACACGTGCATGGACATGAAGAAGGAACTGAGGGAACTGGCAACGTATAGCGAGTATTAAACGGACACTAAGATTAATTTGATTCAGTTTTTGTTCCTAGTCATAGCTCTTTTCAGCTATGTGGATATTTGTTCTGCTGCAAAATGCGCATTTATGGCTGAGAAAGTGGGATTTAAAGCACTGCCCGTCGCTCCATTCAAACTAGTCACGTGAAGACAGAAAAGGACTCCGTAATGAGTGTTTCAAAGTGAATGGCGGTTTAACCTAGCCTCAGGGATCCATGCCCATAAACTGTCTTGATGCGCCTCAATCTGCTTGAGAAAACCGTCGGTGGTGGTGACAGCTGCATTTGATTTTCTTTTTTTTTCAACACTTTTAGCTCTAAAGAGCCCATTTCGCATTTAAAATTACCTCATTTTCATTTGAACGCCGTAATCTATCGATAAAGGCCAGCTTCAGTTAGTCCTCATAGTCTGTTTATAATGCGCACCATCCTACCAGGCTACACATGTGGATGTTACATAATCACGGATACAAACATGCGCATAGAAAGGCCAAATTAAACTTCGAAAGTGAATATAAACTATTGTTAGGGGGATGTTACGGCGGTAAGTCTATATTGGCGGCTGCTCTGAGATGGCCAGCACTCAGCTCAGAACCGAGCGCCCAGCTACCAACTGTCAACGTCGTCGTCGTTCAGCGCACCGCCACTTCTTCGTTCATGATTCGTCCACTTGTAACACTATCTTCGATTTCTCTCTAATTGGATATGCGGAAACAGTTTGTCCCGCATGTTTGTATCAGCGGTGAAATGCGACGTATCATGGTACATATACCATTAGCACAGGTACCATAGTATAGGTATAGCTACTATAGGAACCATAGTACAGTATAAGTACCACAGTATAGGTACCATACCATGAGCTGCTACTGTTTTGTACTCGATGGTTCTGTCTCTCTATTAGCGAAGGACTTTACGTGTGTCACTTGAAATGGCGAGGGATCTGAATTTCAAGCAGCGAAGAGAGCTTTCTTGCCTAGGCCATCTCAATACCACGGCGTCTGGTCCCTCAGCTGCCGTAGCAACTGACGTGATCCAGGACGGTCAGCCAATGGGCAGCCGCAAATCCGAGCTTGTCACAACACTCGTACGCAATGTGTCCTTTTGAATCAAGCCCGCAGTCTCGTAACAGAGTGACTCTTAACACACCCTACTCTGAACGAGAGCGTGAGCTTTCGCAGAAATCTCGTCCTTAACCGAGCACAACGCTTTCTGCCTCCGCAACACACAACAAATCCGTCTCGTTTCTCTTCGCGTGAGGAATGGGAGCAGGCCCTGCACCATTCTTATAGTGAACGACGCGAGGCGGCGTCTTGCGAGTGACTGCCCAGCAACGACCCGGTTACACGCGCAGTCCTGACCAACCTTGCTCGCACGCGGCCTTGACGCGAACGGGCAATGCGCGCTCCCGATGGCTGCATATGATTATTGATTGTGCACGCATCGGCAACGAAGGGCCAGGGGACACCTCCGACGCGACACACGGCGTCTTTCTCGAGCTCTCTTTCGCCGCTTCTCGGGCGTGCGTTATCTCTCTCTCTCCTTCGAAGGGTGGAGGGGGAGAGGGACCGCTTGGCTCGCACTCACGCTCCACTTGACGCGTGGGCGACAGTCGGGCTGGCAACAGCACGCTTGACCAAGCATGACTCGGCTATAGACTCGCTCGTCGATACACCTAGCTGGCGACACCGCGCCCCACCTGCTGGTGGCGTCGAAGGCAGATCGCTTGTCCGCCAGCGGGATGAGTTTGGGGCGACGTTGAGGGAAAGGCGTGTCCCCTGTCGCCTCTTAGGCGAACCACGTTTGATAGTTGCGTTTTATTTTTCTTGTTTTTTCCTCTTATGAAGCGTGGGCACCCGCTATTGCGCAAGTGACACGGTTTGAGGTTAATGGACACATTGTTGCTGGCGCCTTCGCCGGTTTAGTCATATTATCTGGACCTACAGGTTCGAGCCACACTAATGGTAGAAATGACATGAGCGCGTCTACTTTACACGTATTCTGAATCGCGGATTGTATATACGTGTCTCGCTGCAACTGCCAGCCACAGGTAAAAAGCCACGGCGCGGGTCACCTAAGGTGGTTGTCAAGGTACCATACTCCCTATTTTGCAAATCCCTCGAACCCCACAAGTGTCACAAGAATCCAACAACGCAGCCTGATGCCAGGTGCGGTCGCGTGTTACGCCCAGATTCGCGGGATACTGAAACAACCGAAAAGTGGAGATCGTATGTATGATGGAGAATATTCTTACTAGTGGTTTGAGCTCTATAGAATGTTTTGTTCTTTAGAACGAGGTTTCCATGCTTTGGCAGGCCGTCACACTTATCCCAACATAATAGGCACTAGTGGGTTTTATGTTGCACTCATGTCTCCTTTTACTGTCTGTGATCCGTTGCTAAGCGAACTTCCTTACTGCTACCTTTTATCTTCAGCTTATCCCACTTGTTCATGTGGGGTCACTGTTTCCTATCAGTGTCATCCACCTATTCCTGTCCTGGGCTGACACCAGTAGCATGTCCTTATCCCGAAGATCTCTCTCCACTATCTCTTCTTTGGTCGTGCCAGGGTCCTTTGCCCTTCGATGTCCATTTATAATTATCTTCTTCCGGCATGCGTTTCGTCACTCTTCAACACACTACCAAACCAACGGAGGATAGACTTCTGTAGGTTCCCTCTTATCCTTGCCACCGTAATCATATGATATCCCTTATGTAGTCATTCCGCACTCGATTCCTCCTGGTAACGCAACACGACCCCCCAAGCATTCTCATCCCACTCACTTCCATCCTTGTGATATATGTTTTCTTCAGAACTGCATAAGAACGCTTAATCTATCTTTTCGGGGAAGGTACGGGATAGGAGACGCAGGAAGGAAGGGCAGGAAGTTTTAAAAAGTGCGGAGCGACACATCTCGTCAGTTGGCATGTATCACCGGCTTACAACTAAAGGAAAACACCGCACACCATTCAAACTGATGTCTTCGCCTCCGAGCTATCATTCACGATGGTATACGCGGGCTTCGCTACTAACATCAGCACCTCCTCATATCTGAGACACTGTTGCATGAAGGCTGCCTATACATAATTCGAAAAGCATTTTCGAAGCTTAACAACCGGCCGGCTCTCTTGCGTCCGTTCATGGCTCACCCCAAAGTAAAGATACTTTTTGCGGACTGGAACAGGAATGAAGATTTAGAGAATGATATAATTCAACAAATTATTGGTTCTCATGCGGTTAACATAGCATAAGCTTGTTACGGATCAAGCGATAAAGGCCGCTTTCAATTACCAAGCTGCGAGAATCTCGGCTTATGTCCAGACGCACAACCGATTAAGCAAAAAAAAAAAAAAATGTACTGCCGTAAGTGAGGAAGTCGCCCGTCTCCTGGATTCGGTGCCAGTATCGCAGAAGAAGGCGCATCCATATGTTCTTGTCCGCTTGGACAAAATAGCAGCGGTTTCTTAAATTGCCTCGATGAACTTTCTATTTTGCTCGACGAAGTAGGGCTATCTTGGAAGCAGGGAAAACGGATAACCCTGCTGGAGATGTAATGTGCGCAATCGCCGGAGCCAGAACCATGCAAGACAGAGGAAGAAACTCCGTTGGGGAATAAGCGCAAGCAATATAATCTTAGAGCGACGCGCTCAAGTATCACCGCATTCCATCACTTCACGGAAGCATGTCCCTATACAGCGTGCTTCCGTGCGTTTAACGGCTTCTCTGTATAGTCTCAGCTTTCCCCCCTTTTTTTGTTTTTTCGTAATAACTTCGCTGTCACGTGCCCTTTCGCACTCCTGGATAGTCCGAAATTTCCGTAAAATCACTATACGGGAAGCGTCCGACGAGCTACCGTCCACATGCAGACAAATCAACGCTGAGGATCTGTCTATTGGGCCGACGCCTTATCACTCCGAAGCCCTCAATACGCAGTTCCGCGTCAAGTGTACTTAGTGCTAGCGCCTCTACGGCCAAAAATCAAGTAACCCCTTATATAACACACCGGTCGCGTACAGGCCGCCTTTCGGATGGCAAGATCGCAAGCCAAACGGACCGATAAGAGGTGAACGAGTGGCTAGTCTGCCTTCGAATTTGTCTCTTCCTCGTTGACCTCCTTCGTGCTTGGGTCGTTGTGCGCTTAAAGAGAAGAGGAACCTTCGTGCCCCCCCCCCCCCCTTTTTTTTCGTGTTTTGCGAAAAAAAAATGGGTACTATGGGATTCTTGCGCTGTCTCGCCGTGCCGGATAGCAGACATCGCGTAGGCCGAGCGGTCGGAATCCAAATGTCTTGGCGGCACGCTCAGAGTTTCCGGAAAACAAAAGGGGAGATATGTGGAAGAAAGATCAGTAGATCGCGAACGTCGGTGCACCTCTGCACTCCGCGACGCCATAACGTAATTTTAAGTCTTGCTAGTTGACTGCACTCTAAACGCGAATACTCCCATATGGGAGGAAAAAGAGAGTAAGCTATCCTCTAGAGCACTCCCTTTTATAAAAGAGAATGCACTATATGACAGCTTATACGCTTTTAACTCCCTCACTTTCCTTACTGCGCGGGTGAGGCGTCCATCGAGAAGTGCGACAGTTGCTGAGCTATTTCCTTCCCTCAAAAACCACTAATATGTGAGGGACTTTATAACCGAAGTTGATGCGGCTAAAGAAGCAATTTTGGCGCCTAATAAGAAAGGAAGACTTTATCATCTCTTCCACTTTCCCCTTCTCCGTTAAAGTACCGAGTTTTACGCCGTTTACGTGGTGACACGGGTGGTGCTCGGATATGTATCGCTTAGGCAGCGCTGTGACTTATCACCTACTACTTGTAACTAAACCTAACCCTTACGTTAGAACCGCCTGCCGCTACGTGTCCCTGGAAAGCCGGTTACGAGAGCACCCGCTCTGGAATCTATGGCGCTTCGAGCAGCACCAGATCCTACGGTACGTGCAGACCTGCCTTCAGAAAAAAAAAAAAAAAAAAACATAGGTGACCTACACAGAAACTCTCAGTTTCGTCCCTCAGGTTTCTTTTTTTGTCGTGTTTTTGTTTTTTCTTTTGCGTTTCGTCAGCCACCACACACTTGCTGACCCTGTCATGCAACTAGCAGGGGCACTTACACAAGGCAACCAGCTGGTCCAGAACGCCAAGCTATGGGGTGTGTACAAACAGTCCGACCTGTCGGCAACGACAGGTACGGGCACCTTAGCTAAAAAAGAAAAAAAAAACAGAAAGCAATTTCCCAGCTGGAAAAGAGTCCTGTCCTCAAAGTCCCCCCTCAGCGCGACAGAGACCTGCAATTTCTCCTCGCGACCTGATGGGCGTTCGGGACCGGAAGACGCAGAAGAAGAAATTGCGCACGTCATTACAGCTGGCCCCGGGAGACCATTAGGGCGTCCAGGTATAAGGACGCGGACAGCCGCTTTTCCGTTGACCCTTCGCCACTCCTCGTTGTTGTGAGCACACGCGTGGAAGGTGCTTTCAATATAAGGGCACCACCGTTCGGGACCTCCCTCTCCCCCTAAGCTCCCCCTCCGCTCCGATATAACATCGAGCCGCCGCATTGTTCGCGCAACGCGAGCCGACACTCGTTCCTGCATTATATCAGCCGGGTCTGCCCGTACCTCATTTTTATGGTCGTCCACGGGGATTTTTTTTTTATTATTGCTTAACCTGATGCTTATCTCTGGAGATGTTCCTCCAGACAGCGCGATTGATTCTTATCTGATCGCCGAACGTCCCATCCATAATAACAGTAACGATGTACAATGTTTTTGAAGCGGCCGCGTAAGGGTCGACGTTACGAGGCGCGGTCCGGAAACAGTTGAGTAACCCGATTTCCTTTTCATCGAGGAAGGTATATAAAATCGGATAACCGCTTTGAGGAGCTACCACAAAGCACAGGTTTTCTGTGGACTCCACTTGAATGTCACAAAGTCAGTTCGTGGCGCAAAAAGTACAAAACTGCTTTCAGCAAGCTCTACGGAGCAGCATTGGCGATAAAAGCTTATGTTTGAGTGTGTGTGCTCGGTGGTGCGGGGTTGACAGCATCCTTTATAAATATTTGACTCAAATATTTGCCAATATTTTTTAAAGTCGTTCCCCTTTTAATGCTAGAAGCAACGCAGTTTATTTAGTACCGTCTATTACATGCCACAAGAAAAGTTCTCCTCAGCAAAATAAGCTTACTGACCTCGGCACGTCTTGCTGAAGTCTTCCAATAATTGGGAACAAGTCTTCTTTCTGCTCAACCGACGCATTTACTGCAGCGCATTAATAAAGCATTGCATTGCGTCGACCAAGATGCATAAAAGCTCAAGAGCTACCGGGTTCGACTCCCGGCTACTTGGTTTCGACGTTTCGCATGACGGATTTTACTGCAACGCATGAAGGCACACAGAGAGACGAGTGGGTGGGAAAGAGCTTGCACTGACCACTGGCCTCTCTAACTTGACTGCACTCAATTCCATCGTGCGCAAAATACGAGTGGAGCCGTTGCTTACACTCCGAAGCGGCCAGTTAAATCTAATTACGACGACGTCAAAATTTTTTCTTCTTTCTGAACACCTGATTATATACATTGCACAGGTGAGAACTTAGGAAATTGTGACCAATCTCCTGGGGCGTGCCTGCTGCTACCGTCCAGACACTGCAATATGAAGGCATTGGGATAGCGGCTAAATTCTTTTAGAGCTTAACCTGCGCCAAACTGGTATACCTCTGTGCCAGACTATGCTTACTCTGAAAAGTATACAAATAAGGTAGGTTTATATTAATATTTCTCCCGGCCGCGGCGGTCGAATTTCGATGGAGGCGAAATTCGAGAGGCCCGTGTACTGTGCGATGTCAGTGCACGTTAAAGAACCCAAGGTCGTCGAAATTCCCGGAGCCCTTCACTACGGCGTCCCTCATAGCCTGAGTCGCTTTGTGACGTTAAACCCCAATAAAACCAAACCAAACCTGATTAATATTTCTCTTAGCAGCGCCATCTAGAGTTTGAAGGAGGAAAAGAAAAGAATCCTCTGTGGAACAAAAACGGGGTCGTTAAAGAACCACCCCGCCATCAGAGGAACACGACAAAAGTCGTTACTGTTCACTGTCGTCTTTCCCCTCTGCGATCAACATTCCCTTTGAGACCCAGTAGCTAGAGAAAAAAAGAGAAAGGAGACCACCCTTTTAGGCGTCGTCAACTCCGCGGCTGGCGAACAAAAGGCGCGCGTGCTACCGAAATGGCTGAGCGGAGTGACCCGCTTACGAGGCGAAACCACCTTTTCAGCGAACTCTTGTTTGCCAGGGCGCGACAGCCTGCTGCAGCGTTGTGGGGCCACCGCGTGTGACGCGGGCCGTCAAGCCGGCGTGCGAATTTCTCTCTCTGCATTGACGAGAAAGCTTGGGGTAAGGGGGGGGGAGGAGTCACACGGTTTGAGAGATCGTGAATGCAGTACCGAGGAGGAGCTGCAGCAACTACACATAGCCAGCTCTGCTCAAAAGAAAACTCGTCGACAACGCGGGCGACCGTGTAACTGCGGCCCCGAAAATGATGGAGCGAAAAGCAGGTTTTGTTTTGGTTCCGGGTACGCGACCGTGTCCGCTTGGGCTCGACCGGAAGCGACCGGAAGTAAGCGTGACGGACTGAATAAGCACACAGGTATACAAATGTATATATACGCGCAATGGCGCATATAAAGGGCTGCCATTTTTTTTTCTGAGGGGGAGGGGGGGGGGAAGGAGCGAGAGGGCGCTAGCTGTTGCTCTGACCTGCGGAAGTTAGGATGAGAAGGGGCTTTCCACACATCGCTGCGCGAACGGGGTTTTGACGGGCCCTAAAACAGCTGAGGCCGCTTCCAGCTTCACCCTCGCAGTGAGGTGCCTCGTTTAAGTGGTCTCTTATCTGCGGCAAACAGCTTGTTGCAGAATCTGTGCCACGTTGATCGGTCTGGTTGCCGCATATGACACGCTGTCTTTGAAAGCTGGCTGGATATCTGTCACGGGGTTGTAATTTCTTTGGAAGCAAGCACACCGTTCGCGTGGCTTAAGGAACCATACACACTTATTTAAGTTGCTAGTTTTCTTCTTTCAAATGATGAGTTAGGCAGCCGCCGCGGTGGCTGTGTGGTTATGGCGCTCGGCTGCTGGCCCGAAAGACGCGGGTTCGATCCCGGCCGCGGCGGTCGAATTTCGATGGAGGCGAAATTCCAGAGGCCCGTGTGCTGTACGATGTCAGTGCACATTAAAGAACCAGAGGTGGTCGAAATTTCCGGAGCCCTTCACTACGGCGTCTCTCATAGCCTGAGTCGCTTTGGGACGTCAAACCCCCATAAACCAAATGATGCGTTAGACATTGGAATAAGTGAATCGCCACGTAGTATTCGTGTATGACCGCTAAATAATTTACAGTTGGATTTTTTCTCTCGTGCTGTTTCGGTTTCAGCAACCCAACGATGGCTGTGAGACGTGTAGCTGGCCTTTAGATCACGTGAGGCATAAAAAAACTAAACTGAGCTGTGAACGCCGATTTGTAGTTTTAATTCACTACAACACTTAAACCAGCCCGCTTCAACCGCTGGAACGAATACAAACGGCATATCAGCAGTTATATAGCCGTTTATTTCGCGGTTCACGTGAGCTAAAGACCAACTACACGTCACAGCCATCGTTCAGTTTATGAAACCGATAGTGAAACAAAGTCAAGAAAAAATTCAATTATAAATTATTGAACAGTTGTAGGTGAGTATCCCGATGGGATCCATGCATATTAATGTCTAACGCGTCATTTCAAAGAAGAAAACAAGCGAGCAAACATTTAATGTCTATAGCCCTAGACGTGTACACAGACAGCCTGGAAATGAGCCCTTCTGAATGTGTACTGTCGTGCTCAATATCAGCTGTAACGCAAAAAGTGTGGTTCACGAATCAGTGCTAACTCAACGGTGCTGGAAAGTTGCGCATTTAACTGCCGACGAAAAAAGCATGCATGTTTGGTACTTTGCAGGGAGACGGACTGACTTGATATGAAGCGGAAACTTAAGCTGGTTCACTACAAACACGTTGCAGCTCGTGCTGAGCGGGATTGTATGCACTATCGTTCTTAAATGTATAGGGAGCCGACCGCATGCCTAAGCCCATCTGATGTCGATCTGAGTGCTGTGTGGGTCTCATAAGCAACACTTCTGTTATTCCGGCACTTCAGAAAAGGAATATAACATTTTCACTCTGTATACAAGTACGGAGGGCCGCGTGCGCTGAGAAGGTCTGACGAAGGAACAAAGGCAACCTGACGCAAAGCTTAGAAATGTGGGCAGCGATCGCTCAGTTTTTTTTTATTTTTGATATCATCATCACCACTCCATTCAGCTTCACCATAATCGGAATTGAGTCCACTGGTAAACACAGCGGGATCTCCCAAAGACCTCAAATTATCCCTTTCTGGCCAGCCTGTGGTCCCGTCGTTCCAGCGAATTTCCTGAATTCGTCATTGCATCTTACTCTCGGCAGCTATCAGTTGCGTTTCCTTTCCGTTTGCGTATATTCTGACACTCCAGTGTGCACCATCTGTCATCAGTTGTACTCATAACGCTTCCTGTCCATGCCTAGGGCTATACACGTCTACGCTGTAGTCGGATACAACTCAAGAAGCAAGCGGCTTTTCCCCGTCAAGGAATCCCTTCCAGCCAATAGCGTCGGCCGATTCTCATGTCGGCCGATTCTCATGAAACTGTTAAGGTGACAATACAGGGACTTGCAGATGAAAGGGAAAGCCTGCCTCCATGGTCAGGGACAGCTCCCTCCCTGCATTGTCACGCTAACAGGCTCATGACAATCAACCGACGCCATTGGCTGGAAAGGGGCACTTTGTCGGGGAAAAGCCGCTTCGTTCTTGAGTTGCATCCGACTGTAGTACGTTTCCGCTGAGCTAAAAACGCCATTCTCTGGGCGGACCTGGCGTTGTTCATTAGCTGTCCAATACGTCTCACTTACACAGCAGGCCGTGCGGGGCTTTTAAACGCACGCAATGAATCACTGTTCTCTCGAGAGCGGCACGTCTACCCTACATAGTTGATCACCGTAGTCGCTATTGTGGGCGTGACACCGTTATGCACGTTGTAACAAAGGCATCATCGATGAAGAGAGAATGAAACAGCAAGAGTCAATAGCGCACGCCAGCGGCGAAACAAATACGATCCCCTTTTTTTTGTTCCGGATACACGACCGTGTGTCGCTTTTTGACGTCCGAAAAAGAGCGAAAGTGGCGGTGAAAGAAGTTGTTCGCGGCGCAGGCTGTTCGCTCTGTGTGGGCTGTCACTTTGTGCGGAGTGCAGGCCGGCCGACCCCGCTGTGATTGCCGAGAAAGTGAGACCGGAAGTGTAACGAACCGGAGCTGTTGGCGCAGCGAAGCGCATGCTGCTGCCAGGTCTCGAGAGTGAGTGAAGGAGAAAGAAAGACAGCTGCGTTTACGTGTCAGTGGGAAACTGCTGACCCCCACTGTTCGACTGCAGAGAGCGAGCTTGTTGTCGCGATCTCCGCTGTCACAGTGCCTGTTTCCATGCCTGCATTACCGCGTGCTCTCGACCCTGTAAAATACGTGTCTTCGCCCTCGTTGCCGCTCAGCTATCTCGAGTGCTGCGATTAGTGTCGCGAGAACAGGTAATGAGCTCGTTGCGCCCCCTGCTAGGCAGCTTGGCTACACGGGTGACCTGACCCCTGGCGGCGTTGAAAGCGGAAGTGCAGGCGTGGAATCGGCCCAACGCACTCACTTTGTGACCTCCATCAATACAAAGTGCCTTGGATTACTTTTTGAAATGCTAGGTCATTTCAGGCCGTCCGTAATCGACGAACCGTTAGCCAGAGAGCAACATCGTAGGCAACTCGAACCTACCGGTGCACACGGGGAGACGCCGCTGGACAAAATTCAGTACTGTGAATATTTTATTTTTGATTGTGACGTCACGACACCAGTTAAACTGGGTTATAACGAAATGAGAGGGAGATAACTAGAAGGATAAGAATGGGGTGGAGCGCATATGGCAAATTCTCGCAGATCATGAGTGGCAGTTTACCAATTTCCCTCAAGAGGAAAGTGTACAACAGCATAATCTTACCGGTACTCACCTACGGGGCAGAAACGTGGAGGCTAACGAAAAGAGTTCAGCTTAAGTTAAGGACAACGCAGCGAGCCATGGAAAGAAAAATGATAGGTGTAACGTTAAGAGACCGGAAGCGGGCAGAGTGGGTGAGAGAACAAACACGGGTTAATGACATCCTAGTCGAAATCAAGAGAAAGAAATGGGCTTGGGCAGGGCATGTAATGCGAAGGCAAGATAACCGCTGGTCCTTAAGGGTAACGGAGTGGATTCTAAGAGAAAGTAAGCGGAGCAGGGGGCGGCAGAAGGTTAGGTGGGCGGATGAGATTAAGAAGTTTGCAGGCAAAGGGTGGATGCAGCTGGCAAAGGATAGGGTTAATTGGAGAGACTTGGGAGAGGCCTTTGCCCTGCAGTGGGTGTAGTAAGGCTGATGATGATGATGATGATGATGATAACGAAGTTGAAGGGGCGCTCAAACTGCTTCGTTTCGAATTATATCCGCAGGAAATCTTACGTTACGTTTCCAGAGCAAGTGAATCTCTTCGATATGTCCGTTACTTAGTTGTGGACCATTTCGTTATAACGGAGATTAATTTCTCTCAAACTGAGCCTAATCAAAGACAGTCGGTGTTTCAATATTTCAAAATGAAAAAAACAAAAGGTATGCAGCATTTTACTACTTTCCCTGAGAATTTGCACCAATCTATAAAACACAGAGTTCAGTTTATCGCGCTGTCAGCAGCTCTCTTCTTTTACGATGGTCGGAACGGAGCTCTTTCCTGAAAGAATCTTTAAAATGTCTGTTTCATATCTTATTCTTGCTTAGCTGCACAATGTTTCTAGGGCATCAGCAGAGCTTCCGAGGCTATATAGGTTCATTCATTAAACATTCATCGAAACACCTGCACACGCAACAGCTGAACAGCAACTCAGAGCAGAGGGTTCTCCGCGGCGACTTGAACAATTGGCATTCAGCAAGTGCACTGCTCACGTAACCTGCGCGCCCGAGCCGGTTGGGGCGCGAACGACTTCGGCACAGGTCACCGTTTCGAGATAACCGGCGCAGTTGCACGTCGGCGACACGGAAAGAAACATCGGAGCCTTAGCCTTGCTGAGGAAAAAGGAATGAACGAACAGAAAGAAAGAAAGAAAGAAAGAAAGAAAGAAAGAAAGAAAGAAAGAAAGAAAGAAAGAAAGGAAGAAAGAAAGAAAGAAAGAAAGAAAGAAAGAAAGAAAGAAAGAAAGATAAACGCGCCCCGATGGATATAGTTGACCGGTTACGCATGCCGGCGTTCCGTGGGTCGGCGTGAGAACAGAGCGCTCCATCATCGCTTCGCCGACACGTGTCCCGTGAACCGCGAAGGATTTTTCGGTTTTAAAGCACGCCCCTCGACCCCAACGGGTAAGCTTCGACTGCCCCTATATACGCAGTTCCATTTTTTTTTATCTCCAATATTTTACGTCCCTCCCCTCTCTCTACTTGTATATTTCTTGCGTTGTGTTTTCTGGCGGCGTGCCTTTGAAAGGCACGCGGCCCACGACGCCGTGGTACAGTTTCTGTCATTGGTCCGATTTCTCGTCTCCGCTCGTCCGCGCACGGTCACGAGGAGACTGTAGGCCCAGCTGCACGCGTCGCCGGCGGTGCGTTCTCTCCAGGCAAGGATTCCACGCGGTGTGGCGTTCCTCGGGGGATCCGAGGATTATTTCAGGCATCAGCGATTCCCTAGCGGCCTGATGACACCCTTCTCATTTGTGTGTGGTTTAAGGAGAGTGACGATGGGAGCTCGAGCGTGCTTGAAGTGTGCCAGAGAACGCAGCGGAGAACGGGGAGTAATACGAGATGGAGAGAGCATCGCAAAAGAAGGGCTTTACGCGTCGACGCTCACGTGCTGTTTCTGACACTTCTGCCACGACCTTAATGCTCAAGCTACTTGGGATTTTGTTGGCAAGAGCAGGGGACTCGGTTTTGCACCTGATTACGCTTCTGTTTACCTGCGTATACAAAATAGAACGAGTCCGTATCCCATACACACGATAGTATAGTGCTGGATGTGTGCCCGAAAATCCTTGTATTTGATACAGAGATGCTGCATCCCCTTTTGCGGGATTGACCTTATCTCGCCTGATACGAGGCGAAAGCGTGAGAACTTTGTGGTGTTTGGAGTAGAGAATTTAATACGCCTCCACAGAACCCGAATTTTTTTTTCAGTGCAGGTACCTGTAATTCGTCTGGTTTTTGAAAGTGCACATCATGCAGTTGTCCCACGTGTCATCAATGTGGCTTGTGCGTGCAACGACAAACTGCTCATAAGCAGTTTTGTACACATCCCCTGTTGTCACCGTTCCGGAACGAGGTGCGAAAACCCGTTTCTTCCCAGGTACGGGAATTGGAGGTTTTTAGATAATGTTCATTTGCCCAACCAATGAGTTCTCGCCACTGATCGTTTCAATGAGAATCTGTTTTTTTGTACATGAACTCTTCAACTATGGTGGGCACAAAATCGGTGTCGGCTAAAGACAGCGTTAGTGTTCCTAACAACGTGCCGTAGACCGCAGCGGTGGCCGAGTGGTTGAGCATCCGCCTCGCATGCGGAGGTGGGTTGTTCGATCCCCAGTGCCGCCGGGTGCCCACCGGTGACACAGTGGGTACAAGCTCTCCCCTGATTGGTGCTCGGCTTCTTTAGGGTGAAAATGCTTGGGAAATGGGTCTCTGACACCCCACCTTGAGCAAAAACAAAAAATACCTTGTGTCATGGTGCTCTTTGGCCATAGATACCCTTGCGCCATAAAAATCCATCAACAAGGTGCCGTAGAAAGAGTAGTGAAGACACTTCGTCCTTCGACTGTAAAATCACCGGGATTAACTCTGCATGCTACGCGCTAAATGCGACACTTAGAAGCCCTTTCTCGAGAGCACAAACGAGATTTTCAACGTCCGAAGAATGCTGAGTCATAGCATCTGACCAGAACCTCAGCGAAGCCTGTTTTCTCTTACGACGGAGAGAAATTCTCCGAGGCGTGTGGTTTGTTGAATTCGGTGCCACGGATCTGTTCGTTTGAAATCTGCTGGCAAGTTTTTCCTATACTCAGGGGGAGACGGAGAAGGGTTATTTTTCGGTGCTCGGCAGCAGCTCGATGCCGATAGTAATGTCGAGCGCCGGTGTCGGACAGGAGAAGCAAGCCCTCGCGCCGCACGCACCCAGCACACCAGCCATGCCACGCTAAACAGAAAGAATGAAAAGGAAGTAGCGCCTAGGGTGCCTCGATGCCAGATAGGGGCTGCCATCGAGGCACCCTATAGTAGCGCCATTTAGGGAGCGCCCTCTATAGCGCGCTCCTTTTTATCAAACGCAGTGCGCTATTGGCCAGCTTACTCCCTTTTAACACCCAAATAGGTGTGTTTGTGTTTAGAGTGCACAATCAACGAAGCATAACGACCTATAGGCTTTCGGACTCATACTTTACCTTAACGTGTGACGTGTTTCGAGGCGCACAGACACAACCACCGTTCGATGACCGACAGTGACCGCTCCTTAAACGTCAGCGCAACGACCGCAAAACACGCCAACCAAGACAAAGAGGAAAAACCGAACCAATGTACCCAACCCAGCCGTGTTTATAATACCATCACCCCACGAAGACAAAGAGAGAGAGAGAGACCCAATTCTCGTCCACCTAAGTGTGTTCAACGTTAGACACGTCGCTTCTGCATCCTCCGTATTCCTCCAACCATGTCGTCCTCTATTCGTCGACGCCGCACGCGCACAACTTTCCCGCGACGCGCGACAGACATCTGTCTTGTAACTCTCTCGTTCCTTCCCTTTGCTCACTTCTCCAAAACCCGCAACGTCGTACACGAGCCTCTACTCCAGGAAAGCAGAGAGGGAGAGAGGCCGCGCCGTTCCTCGACACACACGATGCATATATACGTGCAACATAATTCTCAAGAGCATGCACGCGGCCTTCCAGATAGATTCAGATTTCTTTCGCTCCCCCTTTCTTTTTTTGTTTTATTTTCGCCGCTAAGTTCGGCTTCTTGGGCCGTCCGCACCGCGCCAAGGAGTGGGGGGGATATAGGACGGTTGGCTGGCTGGCTGTCGGTGAGGCCGCGGCGCGCCAATACTGTAAACAGTCTGTCGAAGTTCTAGGTCAGCAGCGCGATCTCTCGCCGGCCGCCGGCGGCGTTGCCGCTGCTTCTGCGTTGCACCGCTGGGGGAGGCGATACGATCGAACGGCCCGCAGCAGCAAGAGGCTGCAGGAAGCCCCGTTCGCCCGGAGGGAGCGGGGAACGAGCCGGTCGGTTCGTCACGAGTCCCGTTCCTCGCCCCATCGTTAGGAACGGCGCGCGCGTGACAATTGGCCCCGACCGAAGCCGCCGTTGCCGCTTCTCGGCCCTCCCTCCCCGTCCTCCGCGCGCTTCTCAGCAGCGCCAACAGCCTTTTCGCACGCTCCGTCGAGCCTCTTCTTTGTATCTTGCTTTCTCTTTTTTTTATTTCGAACGCCTCGGAGTAACTACTGGTACTTTTCACGCATTCTTTATTTCTTCCTTCCTTTCTCTCTCTCTGGACTAGTGGACACTCCTGTATACCATAAACTAGGCGGACGTCGCGTTAGAGGGCCTCCCAGTGTGTGTACGAGGTGCGTACTACACACGCTCAAGCCGTACTACTTTTCTCGCGACCGCCGGTCGACCCAGAAAGATCTTTTTGATATAGTTGCGCTAGGAGGGGACGAGAGCGCGCCGTGACCTCCGGAGGCCCTTTGAATACTTCATAAGCGCCCCCTCTCCGATGCGTCTATGCGAGAAAGGAGCGCGATACTAAAGAAGGAGTACGACGCGGATGCCGCTCACGGCTTAACCGCTCTAATATGCAGTGTGCCAGGTGGAGCAGATCCACTGCGCTCCCGATGGGCTCATGGTTGTAGTATACTGACCGCCAAGCACAATGAACGTCCTCGGCCTTGTCTATCGCGAACTCCAGCTGTGACAATGTATTCCACGGTCTGGCGACGGTATTATCCGATTCCTGAACATCGGCTTACACTTGCAGTGACCTCCGGTGACGTTGTTGGTTGGACGTAGTATCCTGGAGCTGGTTGCGCCGTACAGCCACGATTAAATGCCTTTGGTGCGCTTAAGGAGCGTTATTGCTCTATTAATGGCAAGTGAGTGTACGCGTACACACCTGTTGTGGTCGATGTTTCTCCCTGGAGGGCATAAGCCCCGAACACACGTTCCATTATGTAAGACGCTCTATATGTGCGAACTCGTTTACGGTCAGTGAGTGTTACCGGTTATCAGTTTATGCAATAAAATGTTTCACTAGTAGGCCCGCATATAGGCGCCACTGGCCACCGCTCCTTGTGCGACTTGGTCTTATCACAGTGCGCACCTCACTGTTCACTTATCTTTCAAGCTGATCTACTGCGTACAGCGCACCTTCCTGTACTCGCTCCGTAAGCTGCGCCAACAAAACACCTACAAGTCACACCAAATAATCAACCGCTACCGTATCCACTCCTCGATACGATACCGGGGCAGTTCCCAGGCCGTACGAGAACCCGCTCCTGGGGCTATTAACCCCCGCGGTGACCCCAATTTCCCGCTGCGCAAAAGCGAGCGAGCCGAGGTAGGAAGTAACTTCCGGTGACTTCCGGCTGACCGAGGCCTCCCCGGCGTCTGTGCTTTCGAAGCTTCCGAGGGTGCGCCCCGCGTCCGCAGGACGCTGCATAGATAGATAGCTGGGAGCGGGCCCGGCGCAATCAGTGAGCGGCTCTAGAGACGGGCGCTCGCTCGCTCCCACGCTCGTTCATCCAACGCGTCGTCCGCTCAGCGGGGTGTTTGAAATTCAAATTGCGAGGGGGAAACCGGTACGCGGGCGACGGAGTGCTCCGTGATGAGACTGAGTAGTGTGCGCAACGTGAAGGAAAGCAGGAGGGCGAGAGAGAACCGCAAAGCAAGCTTGAGGGGAGGGCGAAAGTGTGGTACACTGTCGGCGGTGATGTCATGTTGTCGAGATTGCGTAGATACGGGACGACTCGGAGAAATGGGAGGAAAGCAAAAAAAGAAAAAGGAAAGCAAATAGCGCGTGCAGCGCATGCTCTGATGCGTCCACACCTCAGCGGGGCTTTTAATCTGGAGAGAATGACAGGTGCGACGTCCTGCGCATGCGCGCCTGATGATGGGAGCGTCAGTGTTGGCGGGTCGCCGAACGCGTTCTCCATGAACTGGGAAGGCGCGGCGCTGCGAAGCGCGTGTCGTGGCCGCCTTCATCTTAATCAGGGTTTGGCGTGAATGACATCTTTCCTCACCGCCCCGCAGTTTTAGATTGTTTTTTTTTTACTTTATGTAGTTGATTCGTCTATCCTATCCCGCGGTGCAGCTACAGGTAGATCCTCTGCCTTGTCTTTATTTTTGTGGTCTGTTTTGCAGTCTTTTATTTTGCTGTTGACAACTATTATGAGTGGTGACAGGGAGTGCCAAAATGAGATGAGGCTCAATCGCTGTTTGAGCGTAGATCATGCTGAAGTGACCGTACGGGTTACGGCGGTGACGGGGGTCAGGGGTCGACTCTGGGAGAGTTTAATTTTCAGAGCTGACAGTTCACGACAACATCGATGACGATGGCGTGTGTGGGATGAAAACAGATGCGGTGTCTGCACAAACGAGGTCGTCCCTTCCGCCATGTCAAAGGTGCAAGCACTTCGTGACAGGCATGTCGTACGCTGAGCAGGGAATCTGCCTTGTTTTCTGTTTAGACGTTCGTCGTTTAGATTATTAGTTGAACACACACGTTTGCCTAATCGCGTTTAACAATACCAGCGAGGCTGAACTGATCGGATCTGTAGTGGGAAGAGTACGATATGTGAGTGGCGCGTGTTCCATTGCACGAAATCAAACTCTCACCAGCTCGGACGTGTTCTACAGTCTGGTTATACCGGATAGGTGTAGTAATAAACATCACTCATTGTTTATGATGAGTTAATAAGAACGAGCAACCGGTCTGACCATCCTGTCTGCCCTTGCCTCGCTGGTTCTTCGGGCGGCTCAAGGCAGTTTAAACGTGGATGGACAACAATAAGATTCGTCGGTGTATTATATGGAAGTGTATGTGAGAGTCCTTAGGCCCCACAGCTAGCGAAGTTAGCCTGGGAGCAATCTCACATCATCGCCGCGTACTCTAATCTCTCAGGAGCGCTACCTCATCTTAAAACCCTACAAGGCTGAGCTTTCTTATTTATGTCGGAAGAGCGCGAAGTTATGTCAAAAGAAAAATAAAGAAGCCTTTTCCAGATTCCGAAAGGCAAAGCTACTAGGCGAAATGTTATGCGGCATATAATTTCAACGACCTATATTATCACGCAGTCACCCAGGTGTGAGTAAATGCTAAGAACATTGACTCTGCATTGTTTCTAGAAATAGGAGCGAATATGAATGCTAACGCTGAATGTCCAGACACCGGTTTCTTTGCTTTTAGACCAACATTAATTCCTTTTATTGTGTCTTTTCACACGAAAAGGTCTAATAGAACACTTTAACTCGCGCTTCTTAGTTGTTGCATCCAAAATCAGCGTAATTATTGGTTTGAAGATTAGCGGAGAAAAGAATGTCGATTGATATATAGGCTGAAAAAGTGCGGAATTGTAAGGACGTAAATCTTTCTCTCTTTTTTTCGATTCCCTGCGCAGTTCATCCGTTCTGACAAAGAAATCAGGTTGTTCGCCACAAACAACCCATCATCCAAAACGACAGCTCCCTCGGTCTATAAAGGAAGTTCTTGCATCCAAAATCAGCATAATTATTTGTGTGAAGTTCAGCGCAGAAACAATGTCGATTGATATGTTGAAAAAGTTAGAAATCAATGTGCCATGCTTTAAGAGAAAGAAGAAGTGCGGAATCGTACGGACGGAACTTTTCTCCTTTTCTCTCGATTCCCTGCGCAGCTCATCCGTTCTGACGAAGAAATACAGGTTGTTCGCCACAAACAGCCCATCATCCAAAACAACAGCTCCCTCGATTTACAAAAGGAAGTTCTGAGAATAGCTGGCAACTGGGTCCAGATCGCCAAGCGCTGCTCTGTATCGCATTCGTTCCCGCGTACACCCGCCTCGAGAGGGAAGCCACCGATCAGGGTCAGCCAGTCATCGCATCCAGGAACCGCCGTGACAAACGAATCAATCAAACGTCGCCGGCTTCTTAACCTTAAGATCGCTGTCTGCGGCCGCCAGCAGTCTTTCGGCACGCCGCAGACTGGATCGAGCGGACGAGTGAACGAGGCGCTGTAAGGATATATGAAGACGACCTGAACTTGACAAGCACCGTGGCTGCAGCGAGCGGCCTGTTGGCGCCTGCCGACGGCAACTCGCTGGCACCTTCGAAGGACTCCGCAATCAAGAATCCTGTTTTTGCAAGCCTCGCGCATCGTGAAAGCCGGTTAATAGAACCCGATCGACGGAACGCGAAGGTAACAATGTCGAAACAACGCGCCGCTCCGATGTGTTGTTCTCCTCAGCGATGAAAAGGTAACTAAAGACGGAGGTGGTGTTTGAACATAATTGAACAGAAGAGTGTTGATTATAAAACGGAGCGTCGGTGACATTGCATTATTGTACAGTCATCGTGAAAAGTTCACGAGATGCGTGTTGCTGAAACAAAAACAATTTGTTCTGCGCTGGCATGCAAATCCGTTCACTGGAAGGCTTGGAAGTGCGCGGAAACGTACGCGCTTCGTCTGGTGGAGCCAATACCAATTGACTTGGTAGCGAGGCAACGCAGAAATAAATTCTTTTTTCTGTGAACACGCATTCCGTAAACGTTTGTCCACGGCTGAACTATCCCCAGTTAAACAGTTTGAAAGGAACGACTTTTTTTTTCTATGTGTGTGCCATTTCATGAGTCCACCATGGAGGACAGCAAATTTTGTAAAGTTCGAATCGGTACTCATATTTGTCCTCACTTTCCTTCCGATTGCTCAACTGCAGAGAGATATCCCGTCTGCAGTTTTTAAACTTGAAATCTCCTCCCCCGTATTTTCTTCACAGTTCATTTATTCCACTCTAGCAGCAGAGAGATTTCAGATCTCCTAAGGAAACAGGTGTTGTCACTCCGTTATGCGGCGTCTGGAGTAGACGGCTCTTCGTTCGTGGTTTGCTATTTCTTCGTGCCATGTGAATATGGCTTCTGCCTCTTGGACACAACCGCACATCTCGCGAACTCTCTAACTCGACATCTTTGTACAGCGTCCAGTGGGCATTAATGACGGGTTTAGCAGTCGGAACCACGTACGCTCGTGTCCACAAAGCAGTCAATGAAAAACGCCTCCTCCACATCTTTATACCTTAGTCCGTTGACCAAAAAACGCCTCCTCCACATCTTTATGCCTTAGTCGGTCGACCATCATCCTTCCTCTATTCTGCCGGGGCCGCTGAGCTGACATCTTTTTCCGTGTAACACTAGGCAGTTCTACAGAGAGTTAGGTGATTATGGCCCTTTACGTAGTGTATGTGTTGCACTATTCCTTCAGCCTTAGCTTGCACCACCCCAAGAAAGTTAGATCTAAGCCATCAGCCATGCCTTTGGAAGAGTAAATATTAGTTTTCAGATGGCATAAAAACAAAGTTCCATAAAAGGTACCACTTGGCACGCTGATAAAACAAACTTTTGCTACCAGGTTGCTCTTTGGTTGGTTTGCCACCAGGTTGGTTTTGCCACGTTGCTCTCACTTTTGCCACCACTAGAAATTTGTTTTATCAGGGTGCCATGTTCTACCGTTTATGGAAGGATGTTTTTATGCCATCTGAAAACGAATACTTACTTTTCCAAAGGCATGGCTGATGGCTTAGATCTAATTTTCTTTGGGCGGTGCAAGCTAAGGCCGAGGGAATAGAGCAACACATACACTACGTGCAAGGCCATAAACACCCAAGTCTCTATAGAACTGCCTAATGTTAAACGCAAGAAGATGTCAGCTCAGCGACAGCGGCAGTATAGAGGAAGGATGATGGTCAACCGACTAAGGAATAACTGATTTCCTTTGCCCATGATCAGAGACGAGGCTCTTGCACTGAGAAAAGACTAAGATATTTACCCACTTATTTTTTTTTTTTACAGTGTAACAGTACACGGCTCTTGCATTGCAATCTAGTGACTGCAAACAGCTTGCAAGCACGTTCACGCATGTTCACCTTGCCGAGCATATGTTTCTGCCTATCGCGAGCAGCTCGTGCGGCCGAGGAATGTGCATAAAGAGGGGACCCCCATTAGCGGTACGCCAACGCCGGGGGAGGAGCGGTGAATTCGCGGCAAGCGCGTCGTTTGGCGGCGTCAACGGTCGGCCTACATCTCCCCCCCTCGCGCGCGCGGTCTCGCCTCAAAGACGCGCTCCTTCCGATGACGAGCTCTCGTTGCCGCCTCTAGGGACCTTCCTGTTCGCTCGCTCCTCGCAGAGCACAGAATGTATCTTTCCTTCACTTTCTTTCTTTCTTGCTTTCTTTTTCTTTCCTTCTTTTTTCCTTTCTTTCTTTCTTTCTTCGCTTTTCTTTTCTGCCGCTAGAGGATAACTTCACTCTGCGAAGAATTCTTTTAAAAGAAAAAAAAGCAGCCGCACTATCATTTTCGCAGGTTCGGATGGTCTAAATAGTCCGAGGCAGGAAAAACGTGACTGCCTAGACATAAGAAAAAATTGTATATATATAAAAAAAAACAATGACAGGAGACGGACAGACGGACGCGTGAGTTTAGCTGCATGTGTGGTATGACGCTAAAAGAGATCCTATGCTATTTTCGTACATCGAGGATGGACGAACTGTTAGAGGTTCGGTCATACTGTTGTGCGGGGAAAGGCAGTCGGCTTGTTCACAAGGCAAGCGTGCTCAGCTTGCACAAAGCTGAGCGTTCTCGTCATTATTTGTAAGCAAGCGCATCTTAAACATCAACTGACTGAGCACTCTCTGGCGCAGAACTGCGACCAAGTGGGTGCATGCACTCAAGCATGAAGGGAAGATAAGCAAAGCAGACAAGTCTATAAACATCCGTTCCATTCTTCATAAAGGGTAGCAAAACATTATATACAACGTAGAAGGATTCAGCGTAGTTTCCCCTATTTTCACAATCAGTTGATAAGCTCGGAAGTCCGGACTCAAAACAGGAGCCGCTGTACCAGTGGGCGTTGATGTGTGCTCGGTTTAGAACACCTTTGAGGTTGAAAGTTCGCACTATGCGATATCGCATAATAATACCTGCCACGAAATTATAACTATAATAATTATAACAGGTGCCATGTCATGGCAACTATTACCATGGCGCGTGTTTAACAATATTTCCGTAAAATGAACAGCAGCTTTGCACCCATTTACAACAGCTGACAATGAATGGGGACATTTCCTTCAAATAGCTCGCAAACCTCACACTTCTATACTGCTGTGATTCGGTGTTCTATGACCTCAAAACCAGCGCTTCGTGCAATCCTGTAGTTACTAAAACCTTACTTTTCGCCTTAGCTATATACGTAACGACGTAACGTCTAGGCTTTCAGTACGCTTCGCGCGGCCAAAAAAAAAAAAAAAAGATGTACTGTTGAGATTCGGCGTTCTATGACCTCAATACCAGCGCTTTATTTAAATCTGTAGTTACTGAACCTTACTTTTCGCCCTTACAAAAAATTTCTTTAGACAGTCTATAGACTGTCTATAGATTTCTGTCTATAAAGTCTATAGGCTGTCTTTAGACAAACCCAAGAAGTCTATAGACAATACAAATCCTATAGACAGTCTATAGATTTATGGCCATACATATTCAGTAGACTTTTGTCTATAGACTATGAATAGACAAAAAGAAATATATATATAGGAGGGCAATAGAGTCTACACCGAGTCTATAGACTGTCTATAGACCATTTCTACAAGGGATACGTAACGACGCAACGTTTAAAAGCTTTGCGCGACCACCAAAAGGGCATGCTGACGTATGCGCGCGACGACCCGTTACAGCCTCCGCAAATCTCGCGTGATGAATCGCGCGGAACACGAGTCAAGAAGGAATCAACAGAAGGGCCGTTCCGCGAGGAAAACGAAGAAGGCGGCGGCGTGAGGTCATCGGGCGTGCAGTTTGTTGCGGGAGACGCATTTGGGACAGCGGCCTTGAACGTCGACCACCACGGGGCGCGCGCACACCAGGACGTAATCACCACGCAGTCTGCAGCGCCGGCGGCAGCATTTGCTGCGTGTGTGTGTGTGCGCGCGCAGCCGTGTAGTACGTAAGAACACGGAAAACCTGAAAACCGGATCGATGCTCCCTTCAAGCGCAACAGAGACCGCCTCTTTTGTTTTTTTCTTTCGTTTGTTCATTATCCTTCCAGCGCCCCCTGACAGTGGTATGCTACGTCACAGCTAAGCAGAGAAGGTGTCGGCAGGCAAGGCAATGCGCGCTGTGCAGTTTGCGACACCTGTTACCAGGAAAATTCGGCGTCGGTGCTGTGAGCAAAAAATCACGAGCATGGATCTCGCATCTGGTTCCCAGAGAGCAACCTAGGAGGCAGATGGGCCACCTTGGTCACGTGACCTTGCGGTGTCATCACAGCCTGCCCACCATGGCAGGCGGCGGTTCAATTAATGACTGGTCGCGAGAGGTGGCTTGAGAAGAGCAACCTGAGTCTCCAAACCTCTCCGGTGGCAGCACCTGCCATCGCAGGGCAGTGGTGCATCGCTTAACCGCTGCACACCACTGCGCCAGGAGTGGTATGAGGACTCCCAGGGATCTATGAATGTAGAGGATGACCTTCTGCAGATATGGGCATTAACTCATTACGCTATCGCGTCATAACCTTAAGGCGGAGCATAAGTGTCCGCTCCAATTTTTGTTCATACAATTCCACTGAGAGGCTCTGTGAGATGGGTAATGCTAGGAAGTAAATAATCGAAAGGATAGCTCATTCTACAACGCGAAACATTAAATACGACGCGAAGACTGCAGGGCACAAGCGAGGACGGCAAACTGCTCGCGCAATGAGGAAAACTATGGTCGAAGGATAATTCAGAAACAGTTACATTAGAGTTTTCAGGAACTGACAGGGAAGCCAGAAGCATTAGTGTTCGGTGAGAGGCTATGGGCGCAGTCTAAGCGCAGCTAGGGTTGTTTCCGTAATGCTGTAGTAATGGAACATCTTCGATTAGTTGCCCCAAAGGTAAACTATGTTATTTATACAGGGTCAGTGGTATTATATTTTATCTCCGTGACCTCACGAGTGTGTTTGGAACAAAATTTTCGTTGAGCTTTGCGCCTATGAGAAAAGCTGAGTCTACTTCCTGCCTTGCAAAATGCATTGCCTTGGCACTGGAAAGGCTGGCTTGTATCTCAGGTTCCGTGATTTTTTCTTTTTTGCCATTTCTGTACTGTGTAAATTTTGTGCCATACAGCGTATATTTCCGACATGTTGAAAGGTGGCTGCTTATGACATCGACCGAATTTAAGTGCCTTTTTTGTTGCATTTGGATTCATAATTCATGCCCTGCTGTACTCTTAATTCTTGTTTTTTTTTTTTTGGAACCGCTGTCTTCTATAATGCCTCCTGCTCCGTCGCAGAGCAGTGGTCTCTACTGTTCGTTTCCGTGTCTCTCTTCTTGGGGACCAGTAAAAAAGTTGCACTCTAAGCCAGCAGATCCGGAGCTTCTACATAAGCCGGTAATATGACGCTAATTTGCATAGAGGATGGGACTGGAACCCCTTACGAGGACGCTATCAACTGTGATCACGTTCCGCATGTATAAAAAATAAATCGAGAAAGCAAAGAGTCTAGGAACTGAGCATTTGTTTTGTCTGCATATCTAAGGGGTCACAACGACTACTTTCGGGACGTGCAGGCTGGGCCTTAAACAAGTCAGGTTAAGTAAGGAGGATTTCAGGATGTCTTTCAGTGGACAGCAGAGAAGTTTGAATTCGTGCGTACCCGGTTTTCTATGACTGGTTCTTTGAAGGTGCTTGTTAAGTGACTGGCATTAATGGCGGTTTTGCATTCTTTGAAACATCAACCCACGTTAATTGCCACTTTTGTTCTCTTTTTTTCGTTTTTAACATTTGTAACCAAATGCAGGGTTTCGCCGAAGTTTCGGAGGCTTTCATTTCACCTCTACGTCCGTCGATAAGCGTTTTCCCGTGCACATACATGCACACACAAAATTTGATGGCAATAAAATTGTGCAATCGACGCGAGATGCAGACGCATCAACAGTGATCACGAAGACATGATGAAAGGTACCCATGGGTAACATCGCGGAAAAGGTTCTCAGCTTACACGTCGTTGGATAACATCCATGACACCAAATTCACCATCTACTGAATGAGTGCAAATTTTGGCAAACGAGCCAAACACGTTTGTTTTGTTACACATGGCTCCATTCACTGAGAAAGTGGACTCGGTAGAGATGTCCATGACGCGTTGGTGTGTCTAGCACTCTAGATACTGGTCTTCACAATTGCACTGCGCATGCAGAATGCGAAAGCTTCGACTATGCTTCTTTTCATCTGTGTGTGTGCAGAGCGCAACGTGTCCACCCCAAAACGCGTGGGGTGGTTCTTAGTTTCACATGTTTCGTCGAGGCGTGGCCAGACGTGTCGGTCACGCGTACTCACCGCAGAAGACCTGCATCCAGCCACAGATGTGGAACACGGTCGACGAGTGGAACACGAAGAAGAGCAGCATGCAGCAGATGCACAACAAGACCATGACCACCGATAATCCGACGAACACGGTGGCCGCGCGGAAAGCCGCCGACGGGATCGAGCTGAAGTCGTCCAGGCGGCCCTGGCACGTCACGTCTTGGCCGTCCTGAATCAGGTGACAGTACTGCCACAGGCCGAAGTGGCCCGTGCCGCGAGATTCCTTGGTGTCTCCGAGCCAGTGCGGCTGGATGAACACCACCACGTTGATGATGGCGAAGCAGATGGTGAACACGGCCCACAGAACGCCGATGGCCTTCGAGTTGCGCATGTAGTTGGCCTGGTACAGGTTCAGTTCACTCGCGTACTCGTACTTGGGCTCCATCGCGCCTGCTTCCACCGCTTTAGGCTTAAGCGCCGCCGTCTCGCTGCCGGTCACCGTCCTCCGTTCCTCACGTCGCCGGTGACACGCACCCCCCTCGAGGACGACCGCGCGTAGTCGTCGCCTTCCTTCACCGCCACTGCCTCATCGCACACAACCCGGACAGCGGCGAGTCTCCTCCGGCCGCAGCACCGCTGGTCGCGCACAAGTCAACAAGCAGGAGGAGGAGGAGGCCCGGTGGTTCTTTTCACGCTACGGACCCGGACCGCGCAGATCACGGCGGCTGCGGTGACGGCACGCTGGCGGAACTGGGAGGGCGGACAGCTGGGGCCGAGACACCGCACTGAAGTGAACGCACACTCGGAATTAAACGCACCACCGCCGACGCCACTACGCTCGCCGAGCGGCACAAGGGAGGAAGAGGAGAAGGTGCGTGCCGCAGCGAGGAGGCGAGAAACACCCTCAATATGGCGGCTCTTCGCTGGAGGCTGACCTCCCCTGCCAGGAGGACTGGTTTGGCCAGTTACCCTTTCTGCCGTCGTTCGCATCTGCAGCCACAGCGGCCGCTTGCTCAGGCTTTTGTTGCTTGCGGACCAAGGAGGTTATAGTATATGCCTCCTCTCCACGGCGGTATGGAGGGAGTGCGAAGCCGCGCAGCACGCATTTGGCGGCGCTGTCTGCGAGAAGGCGCGGGATTCCACGGCCGGCCAGGAGCGCCGAGTGGTTGCCTTTCGCAGCAGTAGACGGGCACGGCGGCGGTTGCCTTTTGATGCGACCGGTATGCAGGCTTGCCGGTGCCGATGGGCAGTTCTGGTCGCTGACGCAAGAGGCTATATCCGTCCGCGGTGCCGCCGGCCGCGCTACCGTGTAAGCGGATTGCGGGACCGGCGGAAGGAAAATGCGGATGAAAAGGAGCTTCCTTCGAAGCAGCGCTACGCGAATTGCGCGAAAGGCCCTTGACCCTTCAATGCAGCGTTGAACAGTCGATGGAGCGTCCCGGAAGTTCACCAGCTGATGAGACAAGTATTGGATTAGCAACATGGCTTGGGGGCAACTAACGAGACGGTGCATTCGAATCGCACGTTAACGACCGGTAACGCCTGGAAGGAGCGCCTAACGATTTCCTACATGATCATGAGAGGGTGAGCAGGAAAATAAGAGGGAAGAGGCGTTAGGCGAGCTCGACGCGTAGGCCAGAATAATAGCTCGTATTTGTATGATCTATAGCGAATATGCAAATGGTGACACGGAAATGAGTGGGGAGAACACTCGGGTGGTGCTGTTGGTGCGTTTAGTTTTTGATGTACTGTGGGCAGGTTGTATTGACAAGAAAAATCAGGTCTGTCTGGCTGCGACGCAGGGCATTAGTTTTGAACCACTCACAGAAACATGTTCGATACCCTTACCCCGCTCACTCTAAAAGTAATTCTGGACATTTCTTGACAGCGCTGCATGCTGCAATGGCGATCCTCATAGGTTGCAGGTCTGAAGGCAGAGTCAGCATAAGCGATTATTTTGCTTCTCTAAAGAGATTTCATTGTACCCAGTATATCTGAAATGCTCACAAATCCGTGCTCATCTGGACGGAATTAGGGCTGATCAGTAAGAGGCTAAAAGAATGGCCGAACAGACGAATGTCCATAAATACTGGACAAGCGCATTTTCAACGAGAAGTTGGTTACGAACGCAATTTTTTCATATACCGTAAGATTCCACATAACACTCAATACATCCGCAGATCTTCCTCCGCCAGGCATGCATTTTTTTTTGCTATTAACGTTTTTGTCATCTTCAAAAACGTTTCCTATAGCTTTTCGATGGCAGTGCTAATTGCTTGGTGAGAGCGATAGACGACCTTTAAAAGAAAGATTTTGCTTCGCCACGGAAGAATGGACCATTACGTTCAATGTTTCTATTTCAGTACCTTACAATATTCCGCAGCTGTCCAAAAATCCTGGACCTGACTACGAATAATGTACAAGGTAAAAAAAAACATTCTTGCTGCGTTATTGGGTATTTTTGTCTACACTCACGTATTTTATTAATATTTAGGCGTCATGTCAATAACACTGGCGATTAAGCCGGGTTTCTTAAGCAGACCCTGAACTATTTCGGTGGGCATATTCTAGTGCAACAGATCTGTAGAGGTCGTCTTTGTGGTTATTCGAGTCGAATCTGAAAGCTCTGCGTGGACCGTATAATTTAGAAATGTTTTTTTTTTAATCGCTGTTCGCAGTATATCGCTACTGATTAGGACGACGCCTCGCTGCCGCTCGTCCCCTACTCCGATGACATCAATGGGCAGTCTGGGCGAGCCTTTTACATTTACTGAAGATCAAAAGCAATTTTTTCCGCAACAGTTTTAAGATTAAATATCGTAAGAGGGATCTTAATCACCCTCACGTTTGTTTAAAAGGTAATAAACGTACACAAAAAAAGGCTAAGTCAAGCTTGAGCCAGCCGGTTCGAACACTCGCAGTGCCCAGCTTTTTTCCGGCTTAGCGTCCTCACTGGACAACATTTTCGGTGCCGGAGGCAACAGCAGCCCGTAGTGCGAGCCGTGAGTATGAATATGAATGAAAGTGGATTATTGTTTCCCGCAACGGCAGTGGAAGCAACGGCTCCTCCTTTGCCAGAACCCGGCTCCTTTCGAACGGCCCGTCAAGGCTTCGAGGTCAGGCGCGTGCTCGTCCGTCTGCGCGTGAGCTAAGGAAACGCTCCCTTCCAGACGCCCAAGTCGGTAAGGTCACGGATGCCATTTGTTCTCGCCCCATGGCCGTTTCTGCTTTCGGCACGGCCGTGGTCAGCACAAAAGGCCGCTGCGTCACTCACAGGGTACTTGACGCCGTTAGTTAAAATTGTAAACACGGATGGCTCAGAATTAACTAATGGAGCCATTCTTGCTTTAAAGGGACAAGAGTGACAAATTGCATAGTTGAAACAAACCTATGTATTACCATTTTTTTAGTTACAAACAGGCTATACTTCCACTGAAAACTCAGCTCCTATAATCTAGGCGATAGCGAAAAACAAAATACAGGCAGCGCCGCCACCGGTCGTTTTCGGAACTAAACTACAGTGACGTTGAGAAAGGTTTTTTTTTTATTCATAAGAAGCGGAAGTGACCGGTTTTGCGCAATGATGTCCAGGTGACTTTTGTATCGCAATCGCTGTCGTGCACCAGGTTACAGAAGACGAAAAGAAAACAAACTTAGAAAATGTCTCAAGGCAAGCCCACGGGCCCACGTCATCACCAACGTCACAACTTTGGAATCGGAGTGGCGAGGAGATGTTTAACTTTCATGCTAAATTTCTGAGCATTGACAGCGTTTTCATTCTTTTTTTTTTAAGCTGGACAAACGTAAATCTATGTGTGTTGGAACGTAAGCACCTATATGTGCTTAAATTTGCGGAGAGGAAAACCCGGCTCAGTTTACTTCGATGCCACTTTAAAGCGCACAATGCTTTGTGGCGCTAAATTGTATTTTGCACGAAAATGACCTGACCAAGTTGAAATTATGTCATCGTGACAATTAGAAGCCATGGTACAAGCATCCAGTAAAATGTAAGCAAATGCCAGAAGATAAGGGTGCGTCCGGTTGTCTGGAGCATATGGAACTAGTATGCTGACTCGCACAGCCACATCAGTAATGCCACTGTCTACATATGCTAGCTGCTACAATAAAGAAGATTCGGTCTCTGCTGGCTTTACCGCGGAATCTTGGGAGCTAAACAATGTAGAAAACTCGACAACAAATGGTGTGTGTATTACTGATAAGGTTGGACAGCGCGTTTCTTTTATTCATAAGCGCGTCAATTGGGAGATGGGGAAACGTGTAGACAGCGACGTGGAAGGCAATAGATTTCCATGGCTCTGAAGGCCACGGTGCTTCGGCCAAGTCGCACGCGTTGAGCGCGCGGGCCAAGACCGTTAATCGCTAGGCTAGACATGCCCACTTCGGGGTAGTTCTTCAGTTGTCCGGGCGGCCGTCGAGTAGCCTCTCGGTGTTGCGCAGTTTCTAACCAGGCCTATGACGCGCGACGTGGTCGCACGGTTGCGGTGTTATTGCAGGAGATGACGTCGGTGATCGATCCCCGACTTGCATGGGCGTGTAACGGCAAAGTCGAGGCAACGGCTGTGAGATCTTCGCCCCGGTCGAAACGTGGCTACCTGGTCCGACATCACGCATGGCCAGCAGCGAAAGTGTACAACCACTGAGCCACCGTGCTCGAATGTAAGCTTCTGTAAAAAGAATTCATGCTCCTTTGTTTGAAGAAATCCGATTGCATTGAGCGAGTGTATTATGATGGTCCTGCAAGTCATATGCACGCCAATTCACTTTGAAGCGATAGCTACATTACGGTAGCATTTCGAGCCTTCAGAGTGGCGACGCCGTGGCTGGTCACGTGGTTCGTCACGCGGTTGGTCACGTGACCAAGTTCCACTCTGCCAGCTGTAGCTATCGCGTCACACCAGGTTTAATCAAAGCTAAACAAGCACAATTATTTTTATTGCACTAAATAAATGGCACCTACTTGGCCCCGTGTTTCCCGACTGCAATTCACCGACCTTGGCTAGCCGCCAAACTTTCTGACTGGCGGGTATAGGCCATTAAAGTTTGCTACACCTTTTTTTTTTTTAGAAGCCTTCGCCTTTCATGACAAGGAGAATCTTGTTACGGCCAACACAATGTGTTTTGTTACTTTCAAGAATGAACGCAGATTTTTCACTTAGCCTCTTTCTTAGCTAGACAGAAAAGAAGAAAACGCAGAAGACAAAAGTGGGTTTAATGTAGTGTCCGAGTAAATATCTTGACCGAAGACCACCGAGCTTGAGATTCAAGAATGGACTCCACAATGTCGCTTTGTGCTGAGGCGCGAGGTGAGTAGTGACAAATAAAGCTTGAATCACGAAGTGGGGCAGCAGCAGAACAAGCGGCGTAGAATTTTTCTCTGCTGTTGCCTGAAAGAAAGAATCAGCACAGATCAGTTAGTGGGATGCAGAGGCTTACCATAGACAAAGTGGTTTTTTGGTTATGTCGTATGTATTGGCAACACTGCCCGATTACTTCACTGCACCTGTGCCTCTCAAAGTGACCGCACCGTCAGTAAACCATGATGACAAATTCAACCTAAGTAATACCCGGTTATCGGTGCAACTGGGTGCTTGCAGCGTACATTTTTACCAAATAGTCTATATATTAATTGCAGCTATCATAAACGGTTCAGTCAGAGTGAAGCAACTGGTGCGTGATCTAAGATAATAACCCGGAAATATTGTCGCACTCAATGATAGTTATCAGAAAGCCATACTAATTTCTTCCCGCTCGGCTGCAGCTTTTTATGTGCCGGATCTTCAGTTTGAAAAAGAAAATAATGATTACCGTTGCAGCGTTTGCTCCCTTTCTCTGGAACGCAAAAACGCTGCAAAAATGCTAGAACGTGAAACTTCGCACACGGTAACGGCTGCGGCCGCATTCCAAAGCAATAGCCTTAGCTTGCCCTGGTATGTCACTCAACAGAGAGATCAAAAGTATAGTGCCTCTGGCATCATACACCGCTAGAAATAATTTTCCCCAAAGGTTACACAAATATCTAAACTAGGTTTGGAGCGCACTGGAAAAAAAACAACTAATTTATCCAAAATTGCTTGGCGTGTATACAGGCTTTGAAAAAGGAGCAATTAAACACGGTCGTTTGGGTACTAAATACGCGCTCTACTCCATTAATTGTGCTTCATACGAGTGTGTTTACCAAACAGGTGGATTTTGGTGTCATGTGTATCGAGCTCGCTCAATACATTATTTTGGGTTTAGAGAGCCCTGATTACTTTTTATCGGCCGTTTCGTGGGCTTCTATCGCGTTGCAGTGCTCTTTAAAATATACGTCCAAAAAGCAGAAGCCTCGTAAGCGCCATGATCAGTGCTTAGTAAGCGTCCATCGCCATCCTTCGTGGCTTCTGTAGCGTTAGTGGGAATAAAAAGAAGCCAGTGGCTGACTCCCTTGCGAGACAGGAGGACGCGTTCAGAAACTTAGCATCGGATAGTGCAGAAAACAAAGACCGAGCCGTGCAGAGCAGCTCACTGTGCATCGTGGACGTTGCGCGTGCTGGGGAGAACTGTGGCTGTGTTTGTAACATCCAATGCGCTACAATGACCCCTCTAAAATCAGGAAAGAGTCAGTACTCAGAAAGACATCATTAACGAAAACCTTTCCTGCAGCTTCTCTCGAAAGGCACCTTATAAATTTCGATTCGTAAAATCTACTGTTTCTTGGTATACGTGGTTATCTATCTGTTCTATGTGTATCACTAGCGTGCTGGTAGCTAGGACGCGCAGTCTTCCCAATGCTGGCTCAGTGATACCAGTGAGCTCGTGAACCCGCTACTTTCTGCTAGAGTTTATAAAGGCAGCCAGTAAATGATGCAAATTGCATCGTGTTGCCTTCGCGGCGTTGCCAAATGTATGCTGATGACACCAAGGAGGACGAAGGTTCGAAATAACATAGCAGTGAAAGAGCTGACAGTAGCAGCTTATAAGGCAACCTCGAAACATCCTTGACAAGTTCCAGAAAAAGCTCGGGTAGTCGCAGTTTTCGTTTTATTTAGGCTTTTCCCTTCTTCCGGGACTCTGTGCCTGACTGGCCCCAATTTTAGCAGACCGGATAGTTTCACTCAAATACATAAAACAATCACTTCAAGCACAGGAAAACCTAAAACTATGAACCAAAAGTCCCGGGCACAAGATCCCTAATAACGTCTCCATAACTGAAATCTCGATATTCAAATTTGAAGAGGATCGAAGATTTGACAGCTGATCCAGATCATGAGAGGGAGATAGCTAGAAGGATAAGAATGGGCTGGAGCGCGTATGGCAAATTCTCGCAGATCATGAGTGGCAGTTTACCAATTTCCCTCAAGAGGAAAGTGTACAACAGCATAATCTTACCGGTACTCACCTACGGGGCAGAAACTTGGAGGCTAACGAAAAGAGTTCAGCTTAGGTTAAGGACAACGCAGCGAGCCATGGAAAGAAAAATGATACGTGTAACGTTAAGAGATCGGAAGCGGGCAGAGTGGGTGAGGGAACAAACACGGGTTAATGACATCCTAGTCGAAATCAAGAGAAAGAAATGGGCTTGGGCAGGGCATGTAATGCGAAGGCAAGATAACCGCTGGTCCTTAGGGGTAACGGAGTGGGTTCCAAGAGAAAGTAAGCGTAGCAGGGGGCGGCAGAAGGTTAGGTGGGCGGATGAGATTAAGAAGTTTGCAGGCAAAGGGTGGATGCAGCTGGCAAAGGATAGGGTTAATTGGAGGGACATGGGAGAGGCCTTTGCCCTGCAGTGGGTGTAGTAAGGCTGATGATGATGATGATGATGATGATGATGATGATGATGATGATGATGATGATGATGATGATGATGATGATGATGATGATGAAGATTTGTTAGAACAATGCGGAGCTCGAATTAAGGAGAGCACGATCAGGTTCCAAAGCCGCCAATTCGAATAAACCGGACGTTCGAATTAAGCGAGTTGTCTCCTTCTCGCTTAGTGACGCAAGCGGTACTCGACCTCGCCCAGTACTTGCTGAGGGCGTCCAGGGGCCGGATGATGCCGGTGTTGAGCGGGATGGTCTCCCATGAGGCCGAGCTGGTCGAGCCGCGAACGGGCGACGGCGTGCGGGACACGGAGTGCTGCGCAGCACCCGGACGCAGGTTGCTGGGCCCCATCGGAGGCAGCCGTGGCGGCCTGCTCGCGGTCAGGACACCGCGCACCACGCCACCCAGCCGACGGCTCAAGGACGAGCTCGCCACGCCGTGGCGCTCCCCTAGCCGTCCATCCTTCTCCGCAGCCGCCGTGTCCGTCCCGCCCGTGCCTGCGCATGCGTGACTGATTACTGGCGTGCTTTCATTTGCTGAGCTAAGAGTTCACTGTTTGATTGGTTGGTTGGTTGAATCACCACCACTGAACATAGATGGCCTATTGACTGACTGTGGCAGGGCGGTTGTTCTAATCATTTGTTCAACACCCCAACGAAAGACGTTTTGAATGAGTGGTAGTAGCCTTATAGACCAATTAAGCTGACACCAATGGCCAACTGCCCCGCCGCGGTGGCTCAGTGGTTATGGCGCTCGGCTGCTGACCCGAAACACGCGGGTTCGATCCCGGCCGCGGCGGTCGAATTTCGATGGAGGCGAAATTCTAGAGCCCCGTGTGCTGTGCGATGTCAGTGCACGTACGTTAAAGAACCCCAGGTGGTCGAAATTTCCGGAGCCCTTCACTACGGCGTCCCTCATAGCCTGAGTCGCCTTTGGGACGTTAAACCGCCATAAACCAAACCATAAACGAAACGAATGGCCAACTACGTACACGTTAAAACAATGGTCTGGCGGAGCTCAACTATGGTCTTTGTTTTTCTCCGGAACAAAAAAATTTAATAGTGAATGCCATTAGGCGGAGAAAGGAGAAAAAGCATTTGCATCCACATTGCCCAGCGGGAATTCCCAGTTCACTCGGTAATTTGGGAGATAACTCACCGGATTATTTGAAATCGAGTCTTTATCCTGTCGATTCAGGCTGATGATCAACCTCTATGCATCTTGACGTAGCGCATGCTACTCAAAGCAATATGTTTTTATGCATGGTGTGCATGCAGGTTTATGCTATTGCGCATACACTTTTTTTTTTCCTATCGGAAAATAAGCTAACCAAAGGACGCCATCAAAGTATCCGCAGCTTAGCGAGCACAAGGATCAAGCCAAGTGCCCGTTTGGGCGCTCCGGAGACAATTTCCCTATTGTTGTGCGCTCGATCGTTTGGACCGTTGTACATAGTCGACTCATTATACTTTTCAGGATATAATAAACATCTCCACAAAATATGCCAAAGCAAACTTGCCTGGTCGTTATCGCTACGGGCGCTTCATCCCTAAAGGGTCACTTTTCATTAAACGCGTCCCGCTTCGCAGCAGCAGAATGCACGTGACAGGCACACTCCCAGGTACTTACGCACGTCGACGCTTATCTCCACCTTCGTTGAAGCAACAGCGCCGCGCGTGCAGCGTACAACACAAATCCCCGAGTATATACGGCCAACTCACGAAACACGCGTTCGCATATACGGAACCTGCAATTACGGAGAGCGCGCTTGCATGGTAGCACTTTGTGATAAAACCACGCGAGGTCGCCCACACAACACGTAATATTTACGAGCACACACTTTTTTTCCGGGGACTTCCGGCGCGCGCGATCTTTCCGTCCAATGTTATACAATGGAGCGCATTACATAGCGGCCGCCGCTCACCGTTCGAAAAGCTGCTCTGCTGACTCCTCACGAACGCCACGAGGCTCCCTGAGCACCCAGCCGTCCGGTTCATGCTTGCGGGTCCGCCCAGGAGAGCCTGCGCGTAGGTTCCGCACAAAGGGGGCTCGATTGGTGAGAAACGATGGCAGGAATGCTATACGCTCATAGGCCGAGGTTGTGAATAATGGCGTGGCCGTGCAACGCGCGCGCTGAATGCCTGTCCCTTGTGCGAACTGGTGCGAATGCCAGTCAGCTTGGGAACACCGTTGCGATGCAGCTGAGGAGATTGCGCAGCTTTTGGCACATGCACGCGTCCTCCTTGAGAACAGTTGTTCCGATTGCACAGTGATACCGAACGCGGATGTGGGTGTAGATACGTGTAGTTCCGCGCAGGCGGAACTGTTATTCAAGCCTCGGAAGGGCAAGCTTGTCATGCGTCGTCCTTCCATAAATAACGCTTTCTTTCAGAAGCATCGCTCGGCATTCTGGATGCTTTGAGGTTGGCAGCATATCTGCCGAATGTAATGTGGGGTTAGAGGTGAGATAGGTACGAATGTTTTTTTTTTTATTGCCTCGAGAGTTGCAAGTCTTGAGCTCTATCTTCACAGTTATCAGTAGGCTTAGTCTAAGCAGTGTCAGGTGACGTCAGGATCTAGTTCCACACAGATTAAAAACCTACACCACTGACTATAAATGGAGACCTTTAAATTAGGCAATGTCTGTCCCGTGGTATGTAGGAACATAATTTTTTTGAAGACACTTCCCAGGCCTAACCTGTGCCTGAGTGCACCCAATGCTCCGGCCTATGAGCACAAGTGGAACGGTCCGCGCATACGGAGCATTAGCAGGCGATGGTACACATCACATATCGATAAAGGACGTCGCTGTACAGCCTTTTTTAAAACTCTTCTTCAGACCATAGGGTTTGCCTCTGAGCGATGTAGTCGGGCACCCGCGGCCCTCCTGGAGATCTGAATGTCGAGAGTATGAGGACGAGGGTCACCCTCCCTATCAAGAGTTCTGTAATTTCGGGTTCGCGGTAATTCCCTAACTACGCTGCTCAAGACCAAACCCTGTGGCCAGAAGACTTTTGAACAAGGCCGCACATGTACAGTTACATAGTCATGTAAGTACAGCAATATACAGTTGAATATGGATATATCGAACCCGGCTATTTCGAATTATTGCCTATATGGGGCAAACAAATTAATTAAACCCTTGAAACCCCTGTGTAAAAGTATTGAACAGAATAACGGTGTATATCAAACTACAATTTAACAGGTTGTTCGATATATCGAAGGTGTGTAGGTAAAAGCTTTTTTTTCTGAGAGATCTTAGGAAGAGGCTCGAGATCAGACGGCCGCAAGCCTTTGCGCCGCTGCGGCCTCCGCAGCCGAGGTGACCGCTCTGTTGAGCGGTAACTTCGGAGCTGCGCAACAGTGCCTCCGACTGTTCGATTCTGGTGATTACTGGGTGTGTGAAGGGTAGGTGTTGACATTCCCAAAGAGAGTGCGGTATTATTTGTGGCTGTGATCGAAATGCGCGCCGTGCCCCTGCAAGTTGCGCTTCTCCTAGCGGCTGCGCAGCCTTGGACACCTACTGGCAGCGCTAGTGCGGTAAAATCGCCTGACGAGGTGAACGTCAAGTGGATTTTAGGGGGTCTTAGGTCTTTTGTACTCATTTTCAACGACACATAGCTTTCATGCGGTGAAGGCAGCCTAATTGACAAAAGCCTAGCGGCGGTCCCCGGCTGACGTGCTTAGCTGCCGAACACGTTGCGGAAACCGACTTTACCTTAAAATTGCTGAGAGATAATTCGATTTATAGTGTTCTGGTAACATGACTAGACATCTTAAGATACACGGTGGCTAGTTGCAAAGCACCGTCCTCAGCGGCTTCGATGCGAAGCACGTTAGAGCCAGCAAAGCCCAGAAAGTGGCACCGACGGTCGTCACGTCGCTGTGAGAAGCGCGTTACTAGAGCGTGTGCCAATGCATTATCGCTTCTATATTACAGATAAGCTTATCTATAGCCATTCTTATGTATCGAATAATCGATATATCGAACTCTTTCGCGATCCCCTTCGAGTTCGATATATTCGTGTTGGACTGCATATATCTATGCTCCGACTTCAATAGATGCAGGGTGTTTAATTTTATCCAATACAGTTTATTTTACAAAAAAGGATGTAAGGGATACAGAGCACGGCTTTTGAAACTGCTATCGGACCATGTAGATATCTTGTTCAAACGTATTTGATAAAGCTAATTTAATCAATGCCCAACATGGTCACATTACTTTCTTAATTCCTTCTTCTAGGCTAAATATCACATTCATTAAATTGAAACATCTTGTACAGTTAACTGGCCAGCACACGCTCAATCATTGGTTACGTACTGTTCAAGTGCGTGCTGCATTTACTGTTCGAATCGGAACGAGCTGGCGCCAGCCAGAAATAGAAGTGCACAATTTTAATGAGGCAAAGCAAAAGGTATAAAGGCTCTGACAGCAGGCTCGCGTACGGTGTGAAAGGACTGTCGTGGAAGGGCTTCAGCGAGAGCTCCGTTAATTTCTGAGATAGCGCTTCTCTGCTGCAATGCCACTTGGGCCCTCTGACACCTTTTTTTTTTTTACGACACCGTTCTTCAGGGGCATATATCATAATTGTAGCGTAAGTCCTTCTAAAGGTTGAAATGTACCGGTGCCAAGGCTCGGAGAAACGCGTAGCAAGAGTTCACGTACCGGTAAGAATTTCAGGTGATCTTCGGTCACGATAGCGTATGCGGCGTCAATTTTGCATCGGTAGAATTGTACGCGCTGACAGCAGCGCTTGCCGCCTCCCGAGCTAAGGAAGCGCTGCCGATGTCGATACTGCTTTCTGATGGCAAGTTCCATCTATTGCAATTGTTGACATTCACGAGCATCGCGCCGTAGGCAGTCGTAGCCGTTTCATTACTTATTGTGATTGCGCATTCAACGTCGTAAATTTTTCGCAGTCGTTGATTGGGATTTCCTGTTCAGGCAAACTTGCTTCTTTGCTGTTGCAGACATCTTAATGATGGGGAGTGCAGCAGACGAAGTTAAAGTTGTTGTTGAAGGCCAACAACAACGTGTCACGACGGCAACCACAATGTCACTTTATTTGCAACGAGGCAAGTACATATATCTTTCAAATTCCTGCACGCCACCGGGCGGCCAGAAAAACACGGAATCAAGAAGTTAAAAAAGAATCAGCAAAGCTATACCCCATATTTACCTTTTACTAAGTATTACACAAATTCCTTCCTCTACACGGAGCCCTATTTTTTGTTCATCTCACCACGTTGGAACACTCCGGAAATGCAAAAACCGTCACCACTGAAATTTGAGCGTTAACATATAAAACTGGATTAACGTACACCAAAAATCATGAGTGCCTACTGTATTTTGAGGAGAACTGCTAGTGTACTATTACAGTTGCGTCGCTAACTTAAACCCCATTTCTTGTCGAAAATTTTGCGTGTGCCACATACTCTTACTTTGAGGTGCATGCGCAGAACAGTTCTCATGGTGACGTTAGCGGTACAATAAAAGCAAAATATGTATTAAAGCGCCTCATTATTAAGCATGCCGATAAGTGTCAAACTTGTTCCTTACGTTCACACGCAAGCCAGAGAGTTGGAAATTTCATATCCTGTACTGCAGTGCTGTAAAGCACGTCGTAACCACCATCACGATAGCCGCTAGCCGTGTTAAGAATACAACCCGGCACAGATCCCTGAAGGTCGGCATATTCGCAATTATTTGTCTCGCATTTTGACAGAGTCGGGCAGCCAGATATTCGCGTGCCAGGCACTACCGCGAGTGCCCGTAAACCTATACAGAACAGATTCAAGAATTGCATCTCTCCGCGCGTACCGGTCCCGCGTGTATTTTTGCACTTGGATCGTATACACGAGTGCACTGCACGCACACTCACGCCTTTTTCTAAAGGCGCATTCTTCGGTGCCTGCTGTGGAAGCACGAACAATAACGTGCGCCAGACAATGCAGCTCGCTCCTCTTATGGGGCGGAAAAGGTGGTGACCAAGAAAGAGCAACAATCCGGTCGGCGGTGCGGCGTGCGTGGAGTGACGTGTTTAGCCGACTGGGCAAGACCCGCCCGATATGCAGAAAGAGGCGAGCCGGGCGTTGACGGATATGCCTGCTGCATGCGCAGTCGTGGATGAGCAGCAGCCAGCCATCAAGCACAGGGTCGCTCTCTTTTTCGTTCATGAGGCGTGTGCCTCTTCCGCCGTCCGCCTCATCCCTATAGAGCCCAACCCTGGGCAATGACTTCGGAAGGGCGTGCGACAGTTGAAAGATCTCGGAATGTCTAGCTCCGGCATACTGCTTTCAGCGGGCCAGATTTTTTTTATTGGTTTTGGGGGGAAAGGAAATGGCGCAGTATCTGTCTCATATATCGTTGGACACCTGAACCGCGCCGTAAGGGAAGGGATAAGGAAGGGAGTGAAAGAAGCAAGGAAGAAGGAGGTGCCGTAGTGGAGGGCTCCGGAATAATTTCGACCACCTGGGGATCTTTAACGTGCACTGACATCGCACAGCACACGGGCGCCTTAGCGTTTTTCCTCCATAAAAACGCAGCCGCCGCGGTCGGGTTCGAACCCGGGAACTCCGGATCAGTAGTCGAGCGCCCTAACCACTGAGCCACCGCGGCGGGGCCGGGCCAGATTCTAAGCATGCATTCGCGCTGAAAAGGAGAATAAGACACGAAAATTGCTGAGCTATCTCAACTGCGTTCTCGAAGTACGAGAAGAGTGTTTCTCTGTCCGAACTAAGCTTGTCGATCGTTATCACTTCGCGTGAGTGAAATACCAAATTAGCGGCAGGAGCGAGGCTCCGTTTTATCTGTGACGGAGGTCAGAAGTACAGCTGCGCAAAGTGGTAGTTGCAATTTGACAACGAAATTTTGATTGTACGCTGTAACGACATAATGGCCGGTAAAGGTTTCTGCGATACAACGCGACAGGCAAGCTTAGCTGACAGCAGTCTCTACAGGCTAGGTTTTGTAAACATCGGAAGTGACGAAAGGTACTATTATACAAGAGATGAGGTGGGAGGAGGGCAACGTAACGACCGGTAAACGTTTCTGCGATACAATGGGACAGGCAAGCTTGGCTGACAGCAGTCTCTACTGTAAGTATCGGAAGTGACGAAAGGTATTATTATACAAGGGATGAGGCGGGAGGAGGACAGACTGAATATGCGCGAGTGTCTAAAAAATGGTGACCTTAATCCAAGTGTTCTATGTGGGTGGTACACCAAAAAATAAAAGCTCTCAAACGGGATATGTAATTGTAGCTGGTATTTATATTTTCAACCGTGTCTTTCGATTGTGAATAAACTCCCCACGTGTCATTATGAGTGCAGTGAGAAATTCCCAGGTGGGGCGTTAATTGGTAACAACACAGTCTTAACGATCCTTCCCTTTTTCAGTGATAACCTCGCCAACAGTATTATTTACTCAGACTCGCTAAGTGTGCTCACAGCCGTTCATTCTAGAAATGCAATAACCACGCTACGTAGCGACCTCATACACAACATTACAACAGCACTAGCTCAAGGACTAAACATAAGACTCTGCTGGGTATCAAGTCACGTCGGCATAAAGGGCAATGAAAGACCAGATTTGTGTGCTGCTCAAGCTTGTGGCAAGCTAATAAAGAATGCAAATGTGCCCTATGAAGATTGCATGAAATTACTACAATGTAAGGCAAGGAAAATTTGGCAGTCCTCTTGGGACAGCGAATTAAATAACAAGCTACACTTAATAAAATCAGTGCTCGGTGAATGGAAGTCATGTGTGCATCAGAAACGTTTCAACGAAGTCATTATCTGCCGCCTCCGTATAGGCCACACACACATTACTCACAACTTCCTGCTAACAAAAGAAGACAAACCAGTTTTTACATGTGGAGATGAACTTGCATTCAGTCACATTTTAATTTCATGTTCGAAACTGGAATATCTACGGAAAAAGTGCTTCTCTCCGTTTTATAACCAACGCATCCCTTTTCATCCATCACTGCTTTTAGGTGAAAATGCAATTGTGGACTTGTCCTGCGTTTTTAGATTTTTTACAGAAGCTGGTGTTCTTAAAGATATGTAAAACATGGCCCAGTACTTTGCCTCAGCCACTTTCGCATTCTAGAGAAAAAGGCTGAGGTTTTTTATTTTGATTGGTTGGGGGCCTCCAGTCTTTGCCCAGCCAAGGACGGCTGCTGAGGGTACCCAGCCTCATTTGAAACCTTTAATATCTTGTTTTGCTCCCAATACTGGGCAGAAAGGTATAACCTTTTAGGCATTCTACACCACCATATTTTTTATACCTTTGTAAAAAGCTGCAGAAAGCAATTTATTATACCTTGAGCTTGGCGCATGATAGCCTTAGTCGCTTATGCGCCATTAAACTCAACTCAACTCAACTCCTTTTCAGTGATAAAAAGAGAGCTCGCCACACTAAACGAACACGTGGCCAAGATACCACGGGACTGCGTTCCTGGCGCGCAGTACCTCCTTTTCGTCTTTAATGCTATATTCCCTACAATGATATTTCGCTTTATACTTCACACACACTTCAAGCGGAGGTTGAACCGCGCTGGCGGCCTTCGGCCGAATTCCACTTTCTTCTGCAATGTTGTTATTTTGCCACTAACCTCGTGAAGTTGCGCGGAATGCCTCAGTGGCCCCTTTTATGTGTCCAGCGACAATACCACGAAATGTCAGAACACTCGACTTAACAACCTTTGCCCTTGCTTGCGCAAGAACCGGAAAGAACGCCTGGCTATTTTCGAAGTCGGAAAATTGCCTTTTCCGGGCCAGTCTGTCGAGACTTTCCCCCCAGTTGACTAACGTTGCCGTTGTATATTTCTTGGAATTTCGTTGTTGCTTTTTATTCTCCGTAGCATCTAAAGTTTCTAGTGTTTGTAAGCACTCAAAACACGCAGCTTCAGAAACTTCCAGGCACGAAATAGCAGTCACATCGTGCGTTCAACCGCTCAGTATAGACGTACCAGTTGCGTCCGCCCGCGTATACATGCAGTCCGCTCGGCAAGCAATTTGCAAGAAACACAAGTTTGTTTTCCTGCCGTCAGAATTCTGCGTACCTTTAGCTCACCCGGGGCGGCAAACACGACTGGACAACCGTACCACGCGCAGAGTTCAGAAGTCCACATGCATGCATCGACATAACGGAACTCGAGAACTAAATTGCGCGCGCGCGCCTTTCTGCATCCGACGATTGCCGAGATGCTCCAAGCTTTTATGTAAGGCTTTCTTTAGAGCCAGCATAAAAAAAGACGTCACGGAGTTTCTCGTTTCTTTATAGCTTGGTGTGCCCCTAGATCTTGCTCTGCCTGGGTATGCGAAAAGCGGGCACGCAACTGGCTGGTTCCTGTCGACCCATCGCGCGTAAATTTGGCGTGAACCGTGCCAGCTCCGCAAAGGGCGCTCCTTTTGACAGCGGTACGAACAAAGAGGCTCGCCGAGGCGGAAGTTGCATTGTGTTCGTGCAAGTGGTTCTTATTTTTGCCTTGTCTGCACCTGTCTCTCCGATCATGCACACTCACAAGCGTGTTTCCGCCGGTTTTCTTTCTTTTTTATTAATGCTGTCTGATTTCAGACTTTACTGGGTGGAATAACCTGGCCGTACCAGGACTACTGGTAAGGAAAACCTTCGCCTGCTTGGTGTACGCAAGCGACGCTTCAGTCTTGCTTTCTTTGTGAAGTTGGAGAAAAGCCTTTGTGCCACACGGTTGTCTTTAGTGTACTGACTTGATTTTAAAGGGTCCATACCAACATTGAACATGTTACCCTTATATCTCCGCACTCTTTTGCCTGACCAACCCCGCATCCTGCGGATCTCGTGTCATCGGACTTCAGGCTGTTTCATCGATATGAAGTAACATCTGGAGGATAGGCACTTCGCGTCTGAGGAAGGGCTCAGCTAGTGTCGTCAACATCCGCGCCCTCCTCTATGACGCAACGCACGCAGTGACTGGTGCAAAATCTTACATTTGATTGTAAGGGTTTTCTTTTCCGCTACAGATAAAGAAGTTACACGCCAGGAGTTAGAAACTCATGCACACGTGCCTTTTTTAAATTGATCGTTATTTGAAGGAAGAAGTGACCATTAAACAGCGCACTGGCTTATGACGCAAAATTCAAGAGGAGCCAATATAAGCAATCGTATGAGAGGATGTATAGTGTCCAGAGATGTGACTCAATGCCTTAGGGTAACTTTAGACAATTAAGCCTCATCTGACAAAATGTTTATACCCGCTACGAGGTCATTGATTATCAGCTTATCGCCCTGATTCGTGAGAGCACCGAACGGTAAGAACAGACTTCTCCAGTTGGCATACCTTTTTGCTCTTCGCTTTTTATAACAGAGTTTATACTGAAGCGCTTAAGTTAGACGGCAGCACTCTCACCTTCAAGCATGCACTTCGTTCGTTACCATTTCATCAATTAGACGCCGCTCTGCGAGCTTGCATTTCTCCATAAACATCAGATCTTGTTTTTCCCTTATTTAAACGATTAAGCCTCTCAAACAATCGGCCACTTAGGCGCAATTTCTAATTTAATATCTCGCCCAATCATCTCCTTCGTAGACCTATTGTTCCGGGGCATAATTCTCAGGCGTATACAGGGGCTGGTTAGCGGCAGGCCACGGCAATAATTGCGGGGTTCCTTTCCGCCATTATATAAGCCGGTTGCCGATAAGGCTCGTATACCCATTGAAACACGATACCCGCGCAGTGTGCGTAGACCAGTGGCGGATTTCAAGTGGGCGATCAATGCAGGGCACGCACTGAGTCTGTGTCACGGCACCGTGGTAGACACGCCTTCTGGGTCCGGCGTCCACGCATGCGCGATCTCGAGCAAGACGAAGCGCTCGTAATGAGCGATTTACTCTGTTCGCTGATCCACTTGCATCTCCGAGTGCCCGCTCGTGTTTCACGCTTGGAGGGGCGCTTAATTCACGCCGAGGAGGCGAGGAGGCTGTGGCGACAGCGGGGTTGGTATTGGGCTCAGGCAAGACAGAGAATGACGGCGCACCGACGGCCGACGCGCATTTGGTGTGGGAAACAGTGGCTCGTAATAATAATAATAATAATTGGTTTTTAGGGAAAGGAAATGACGCAGTACCTGTCTCATATATCGTTGGACACCTGAACCGCGCAGTAAGGGAAGGGATAAAGGAGGGAGTGAAAGAAGAAAGGAAGAAATAGGTGCCGTAGTGGAGGGCTCCGGAATAATTTCGACCACCTGGGGATCTTTAACGTGCACTGACATCGCACAGCACACGGGCGCCTTACCGTTTTTCCTCCATAAAAACGCAGCCGCCGCGGTCGGGTTCGAACCCGGGAACTCCGGATCAGTAGTCGAGCGCCCTAACCATTGAGCCACCGCGGCGGGTTGGCTCGTATACCTACGCGGACATTTCGCTATGTCCTGCCTTCCGCGCTGTAACTCTTCTATTAAATGATGGAACTGAGAAGTATTGCACTGAAATGAAAGGTTATGTACACATTGCCTTCTCCGCGACCGTGTCACTTTGCAACGCAGTAATCCCACCAACACGATGACATTTTTTATTCAGTGCACTAGATTCTTTACATGCATTCATAGAAGAAGGTACGACACTATAGCGGTACGCAGCATTGATGATCTAACGTAACACCGCTTGTTGTGTTTCTGTTTTACGTGTATTGTTTTCTATACCTGCTCTATAGAGGACACCGTGGAAAAATATGGTCGAATATAACTCAGGAACTAAGCGGCAGATGCCCCTCAAAAGAGGACCTCCAGCCAATGGCTTCGACCCTGGTTATTATGGTAAGCGCTGGTAATTCCCCATTCGTCTACCACCCCCTGCGATTCCACGCTATAGGGGGAGGGAGAGCGGGAGAGAATCGGTCAAGAGTTAGAAATCGGTCGACGCCACTGGCTGGAGGTAATCTTTTGAGGGGCATTTTCCGCTTCATTCTTGAGTTTTATCCCCCTTTGTAGCCGCATCCGTGCCCTGTTGGTGACCTGTTTGTCGGACACGAAACAAATACCCTTGGTGTCTTGGGACTAAAACTGAATCCTTTCGTCGGGGTCTGTACTAAACGGACAAAACCCCTCGCTGCACTCCTTGGCGCACTGAGGAGGCCTGTTTAGATGTCCACAACAGGTTATACTGAAAATGACGCAAACTCTAAGTGGCGGTGACTTTCCGGACGTACGAAAAAGACAAATGAAACATGCCAACACTTGTCATACGAAACATCGCTTGTGGCGCAACCGGAAATGACCGTGGCAGCTTGCGCAAATCACTCTGGCAACCGCTGGGGTTTCGTTATTCTTCACTTTATCTCTTGCGCGGTTAATTCTCACCTTATGGGGCGACAAAGTGCAGGTTAGGTCACTCGCGGACGAGAAGCAGCCGTCACTACACGGACTGCAGAGGAGGTGCCCCTCCGCAAAGCGGCAGAGTGGCGGGGTGAAGCCAATTTTCCGGAAATTACCGGCTGCGGAACAATGGCCGCAGCGGAAGTAGAAGTAAAAGAAGACGCGCTTGCTTGGGGGAAGGAGGGGGGGGGGGGGTGGCGAACGGGTGGCACTGCAGCTATAGAACCGCGCTGCAGAGGTGGCTGAAGGGAACGCGCCTGGAGATACGAAGGGTGTCTCTCAATGCCACAAAGGAAACAATGCTCGCGGCCAGGCCTCCCCCCGTTCTTGGTCTGTCTGTCCGTCCGTCCGCGGACGATAGAGCAAACACTTGCGGGCAGCGGCGCGTCTCCGTGGCTCTTATTATTATGTAAGAACTGGGGCTGCGTCCGTCCAGTGAGTGGCCAGCCGTTCTTTCCGCACTCACGATGGGGCTGGGTGGCGTCCTGCTTCGACTCTCCTGCTGATCTCTTCTTTCGGTCTCTGACGCTGCCCTGAGGCGGCGCTGCTGTTGCTACGTTCGAAAATCTCTGCCCTTCGATGGAAGGCTGTCTTGGAGCGATTACGAGAGTCAGTTCACTCCTTTGGAGGCGTATGCTATCTGCTGTATACGGGCCGCTGTTATCCCTTTGTGCTGGAGCTATAGTGTTCTCTACAGTTATCATTTCGTACGACATAAAACCTACATTCGCCGTTGTAGCTAGTAGGTAATCCACTTGTTCGCGTTCTGACATTTTGCAATTGTGTCCTGACGACCAAGCTTCAACCTGTTGGTATCTGCCCTCATAAAAATGGTCGGTGGACTCTCTATAGACTTCTTACATATTCTATAGGCTTCCTACAGATACTTCTTTTTGTCTATTCATAGTCTACACACTTTCTATAGAAAAAGGTCTGTACAAGTGTACGATTATAAATTTTTACATTGTATATAGACTCTCTATAGGATTTGTATTGCTTATAGACTACTTTATAAAATTTATCTATATAAAGTGTATAGACTTTATAGAAAAACTCTATGGTCAGTCTCAGACTGTCTAAACAAATTTTTGAAATGGTGCTGAGATGTTTCTGAATGTTCATCGTCGCTGCTCATCCTTACCGTCACGTGAATTTACAAATCTATACCTATACAACGCCAACTGGTTAGTATATAAAGGATTAGCAGGAGTGTAAGAAGCCAGAACGAAACAAAAAAGAAAGCGCTCGTCAGGAGCAGTACGTGAAATTGAGACGACAAGGGAAAATGATTGCTTCTTTACCATCGACGTGGCAGTCTTGCTCTGAAACGGACAAGCGACTATACACCAGGAGCAGCGGTTTGAGAACAAGGGTTCTGGGCGAGTGATCACGAAATGCGATATCCCGAACCGCAATTATTCGCGCTTCGATCACCCATTTTTTTCCTGGAGCACTGTGGCAGCGGGAGCACGACTCCGATGGCGATCGGGCTGATAAAAGCCGTGGCTTCGTGAGAATGAATCTCAATTACGCTGCTGCCTCCACCGGCCACCACAGAAGCACAAAGCGCCCTTGCTCGCTCTATAGAGAGACCAGTAGCCCCGGCAAGGCCTAAGCAACGAGTGGGAGAGCCACGGTCATTGGTCAGCGCCAAACAAATGAACCTCGCTGACTGATTCTGATTTCCGGCCGCTCGCCACCGACGGAAAACAAAATAAGCTCAAGTCGTGAGTGCGCTGGCCACCGTTTCGATGGCGCTGCTATCTCCTATGCCACACAGGCGCTCAAGGTTAGGACACACCTTCGTCGACGCCGCTGGTAGTACTTGGTATTTAGATCCCGGGCCCCAGCACGGCTCTCCGAAACATCACGAACGCAGGAGGCGTTCTGCGCAGCTGGGAGAGGAGGAAGAAAGAAGGGTGACGGGAGATAGAGAGGGAGAGAGGGAGGCAGCGTAAAGGGCAACAGGTCTCCCCCTCTACGCTCGGGCAATAAGCGCTGTGCCAGACGCATTCTGTGTAAGGTCGAGCTCGTGATTTTTCCCGGTCGTTAATTGGTCCATTCGCCTCGCACGCCTCTAGGGGCGCTCATGGATCTGTGCGCGTACAGTGGAACGCTGTGTATGTGTAGACGATAGAAAACCTCTTCTGTCTGGAAAACAATAAAATGGTTTGCGGATCTAGTCTAGGGGATGGCTGAGACGCTTCGAGAATGTCAGCAGGCATCGAAACACTGTGTGTGTTATGCCTTCCGACTCCACCTGAAGCGGGGAAACAAAGCCGGAGCCCAATTTCCGCCGGCGATAAGAGATCAATACAGTGAGAGTGATTGCCGTGCCCATATTAATTATCTGGAGCATGGACAGGCCTTCGGAACGCCGAATTTTTCGGTGGGTGTGAGTGCCAAGAGGGCGCACGTTTGACATACTTCGGATAAATGCGCCAGCATTCCTTTTTATAGGTTTGGCGTTCCGTCCGTGCCTTTGTTTCCGCTGTTAGTAACTTAGTACACATCCCTTATGCGGGTCCCTTCTCCATCTCGTCAGCTTGCTTAATCGGTTCATAAAAAAGCCTCGAACTAAATACAATCCAATACCAAAAGTTATAGCACAAGTCGAGGGTGAAGACAACTGCCTAGATGTACCCTACATGCCTGGACACACTATGTGAAGCGGCGTGGTGGCGGATATTAGGAGCACCCCTGCGGCGAGGCAAGTGGTCGAAGGCCTCGGACAAGTGTCTGTCGTGCCAAGAGGAGTGGAACGGTCGTAACAAGAGACACATTACGTCTCCTGGCACTAAATATGGCAGTAATTAAGGGCGTATTGAGAGCTGCACGTTTTGTATCGAGCCATGAGCGAAGGGACATAAGCTCGCTCATTAAGTTGTATACTATAGCACCGCGAAGTAGTACTTGTGCTGACTGCTCATCTTAGGCAAATTGTCTTTTACGTTACAGCTCCGACGTTCTGATTCCTCAAGAGAGCATGCTGCCGGGCTAGTTGGTGTCGCATTATGGGAAGCAGTCAGCGCGAAAACTTGACGACGGACACAGGCGTTGGTGAAGGCCTTACGTTTCTCTCTTCTGGTTTTCGCGCTGACTCCTCATAGTTTTTATACTTAGAAGAAAATTTTGCAGTTGTGTATCCACATTTGCTCTTTTCATAAGTGGTGGTTTCCACGATAACGTTTAAGGTGTGAGCCTGCTTTCCAAAGCTACTGCTGAAGAGACCAAGCCGCTTGACATTACCGGGCTTCTCGATTCTGGCTTGGCACAGAGTGTACAGGCGTGAGAACGTAATAAACTGTCTGAATTTTGTTTTATAGCAACGAAACAGTGCAACTAAAACAAAGGACCAGAAAAAGAGATACAAAGAGATTATTCATATGTGGTTTTCCGATTAAAACAGTCAGTTGTAAGTCAGCGCGTGTTCGTGTATCTTTTTCTGGTCCTTCGTTTTAGTTGCGCTGTTTAGTCCCTATAAGATGCAATACCAACACGCCCACTATTCTATGTTGCTGAATTTTTTTTATTGAGCAGGGAAGAATATAGCAGGATTATCGACAGACTAAACCAGTAATGGATAATTTAATCCAAGATATGTGCGCAACTTTTTCAACCTCGAGAAGCTGTTGCTGCGAGCCTCATTGAGGACGCCTATGTATGTACAGCTTTGGTCAGAAGTCTTTGGGCTTGCTGATTTGCTTTTTAGCCTCATAAAGGTGCCCTTACGGCATTCCTAAAGACTATTAGGACTTTAAAGATGACGACTAGGTTTCTCCTCACCCTGCAAATGCTTACAGCTTCAGGCCTGCCATGAGCTTCCGTGAACACAACTGAAAACTAGAACTATGTAACTTTTCAGTATTTGTGTACATTTTCCTGCTGTCACCTTCTTGTTCAACGTGAAGCGTAGTTATAATGGTGAATGGGTGTAAAAGCCACAAAGCACCCTTTCTATTCGATTAGTTTTTCCAATGTTTGGATGTATATCCAAGTTTTTTTGTTTGTTTCTTTCGCATTGCTCTTTCGGCTCCTAAGCTCAAGTTCGCGGATTCTTCATCGCCCTCAACAGGATCCCTTCGATGGAGCGCCATTCGAATGATATCGCTGTACAAGCTAAAGAACTGTACGAGGTCGAAGTCAGTACAGAGCTGTCCGCTACATTTGACGCGTCTCATATATGCAACCGCGGTGCTTTCCAGCATGACTATTATAACTCGGCGTGAATACTTAAACTGGGTGTGGCTTTGACGCCGCGGTACCTCTATTTCATTGGAGGTGCATACTCTAAAAGCTGCGCTTTGTTTTAAGTTTCTGAGACTGTTAACAACATAACCGCGGTTTGCCCTTTGGAGGCGTATGAAAGGCGGATGGAAATATTTCAACGCAGCTCGCAGGTTACTTAGCTTTTGAAGCAGCGCATCTGTACTCGCGGCTGAGATCTGACACACTGAAAATGTGCAGTCAGGCCAAACGAGAACATGCGCCTATGAAGAAAACAAAATATTTTACCTGTGCGCTTTCATCTGCAGTGTGCAGCTAGTTTTATTCATATTTCCGGGTAATGGGCCTGCGGAAGTACATGTTCATAAACATGTTATAAGATAATATCTCAATGCAAAATAGAAAAGTACGTCATACGCGAGTTCCCGTTTCATTCCGGACAGACTGTACTTGTACACACATTCCCATTTCTCTCCTACCCCCCTAATCACCGATTATACCCCTCTTTTTTTTTATTCTCCCCTACCCCGCTGCTATTCCCTTCAACCCCAACCCCACCCCCTCCCACCTCTCTCTAAATCAACACCCAAAATTCCAGAACATATCCTCCGTTAGTTCGTTTCGTCACGAGACGCCATGACGTGCAAAACGCACACATTCACACATTTCGAAATATGCAGTTGGGTTAGCGTTGCGCAATGGCAGTTCGTGGGCACAGCTGTAGCGACTTATAATCACGAAAACACTGTAAAAGAGCGCTGAACGTTTTGCGGTCAGAGGGCCTCTTCAGAAGCATCTCACCCTGGAGAGATGTGAACATCAGGCCGTGCCGAAGTTTGTGCCCATTCAAAACCGGTGGGTGTAGCCAGCACCTCTAGCACACGAGCTAAGAGCACTAATCGCATGACGCAAATTAAATCTGGAGATTCTTGGCAAGGTTTGTGAGTAGGAAGCGCCTTGTTTGCTTACGGTAACATAAATCGACTGAGAACACTTTTCTTTTTGACTGAGTTCACCTGGGCAGGGGACATCACATCACATATTTTCTACAGGAAGTTCTAAGATGAGGTTGCCTTTGTATTCTTTCCGGCGGCTCAGATTATCGTCGCTCATACTTAAACGAACTAGCCGAGTGGTTTTTCTCACTCCGCAGGATGGTTAGTTCATTTTATTGAGTAGATGCAAGTCACTCGCAGTCACCGCGGTAATCCGCGTGTAATCCTGGATTTACAACCTAGCACTTTTCTAAAATAAATGTTACAAACGAGTTATTAATTTATCGGTTCTTCAGCTCTAATAGCTGCAATATGCTCTATTCTCTAAGCTAATTAAAGAGTAGCGCTCATAATTAGCTATAATCAGCAGATGAAACAAGCAGTTAATTGCTGGACATTTGATCACAGCGCTGGTTATTTGTCGTCTGCGACCTCCTTCTTACTCGTTGATTATTCTCGTTTTTTTTTTCATCTTGTCCTCTTCATCTCTTATTTCTTCTTCCTCCTCCTCTTCCTTACACTCGAACATGAATGAATACGCCTGTATGAGAGTTAAAAGGGAGTAGGTTGTACTCTAGCGCACTCCCTTTGTGCCCTAGAGGACGTCTTTTCACTCCTTTCTGTTTAGAGTGTACCTCTTTATTTTTCTCCTCTCTCAATGGTTCACCCTGGCAAGGGCAAACGAGTGTCACCATCTGTTAGGCTAAGCAAAGGTGACACCTTCCTTTCTTTCTACCAGTAATCCGTTTATATCGTGAAGTTTTCTCAGTTGCGGTAAGTTTCCAAACACGTCACTGTGTTCAAAACAATACCCGTCTCATAGACACCTGTAAGATACAAAACCAAGATAAGAATTTGATGTTTCATGACTCAAGGTGTATAACACTGAAGCAGTCTTCGCATCTTGGACATTGAAATATTATCGTGTGCGATGCTTCAGGGACATTACTTGCTTCTTTAGGAAGCGTAAATATGTGCTCCGTGTTATTAAACAGCGATATAACGCCAACAGCAGGAAACAGCAAAACGACCTCATTTTGAAGTCCGAGTCGTGCTCCCACTCAGGAAGGTATGATGGTCTCTTTCCGAATTCATATTCCTTTTTTGCTGTTGTTGCATTGTTCGCCGCTTGACTATCGCGCTTCAAGTGCGCGTAACTTGATATTCTATGGTTATTGTTACCACAAAACACAGAATCTAATTTAAAGGCGTTGTATCTCCAAACTCGAATAGATACGCTCCGCTCTCTTCGGCTATTAGTGTTTAATTTTTTTTTTTTATGCCGAACCCCGTCTCCTCCTGGTTTCACGCGACCACCCTCCTGATTCGTTTCGCTCCGGCGAGGCTTGGGCAGTTAATGCCCGCACAAAACAGACTGAAGAAATATCATTAATAACGGGGGCCGCCATCTTATCTCCTGACGTCAGCCCCGATTGCTCTCAGGCGCGTGCAAAATCCGCATACGCGCGCCTCGCTTTCTCTGGCATTGTTATTCCGCGCTAGGCCGCGCCTCCGACGTTCGCAAACAGTAATTCCGCGCTGACGGCGCAAGTCTCGTCCCCGGCTGTAAAGCACGCGCCCTCTCGCGAAGCAGCCGTGGTTCCGCAAGGCCCAATCGTTATCGAGTGCGGCGCGGGGCGGCGTGCCATTTTGGAGGGTGCAGTTCGACCGGCTCGCGGACTGCTCTGATCGCTCTCTAAATAAGCGAATTGAGGTCAGGGTGCGCCCCCAGACGGAGCCCTGTGTACTGCGCCTATACGCTCACTGAGTGTGCGAGTACGCGGGCGAACGGATGTGCACTCCGATGAAGCTGCGACGTAATCCCGAGATATCGGTTGCGTCCGAGCTGAGGAGCTGTTAGGAATGCTGCTAAGGATAATTAAGTTAGGTTAACGATCGGCGCTTCCAGGCCACACTCAAGAACTGCAGAGTGCTTTCTAAATGCAGTGAATTAAGCTACAGTCTACAATAACTGCAGACTACACAACCTCAGCTATAAGTTACATGTGACATTTGCATGACTAAGCTGCAGTGAAGTCATTTACGTAACTTGGGAGCAGGTGAAAGTAATTATTACATAAGCTGAAGCCTGCACTGTGACATTTTTGCAAGCATTGTCTCACCTGTTATACCTGTTATAATAGGGTTGAGATCTGTTTTTGAGTGACTGTGCACCTGAAGCAGAAAGGGGTTTGCCAACAGCGGCAGTCTACTGGCAACCATTTACTGTTTCTGAAGGCAGCGAATGGTGATGACCATGCAAGCTTTCTGTGAGAGCGCCCGCGAATAAATCTCGAGGAGTTGATCTTAGTGGCCTCAAAAACTTCTTATTGTGCAGGTGTTGTGCGGCGCTTCTTGTCTGTGGTTAGAATTGTGGTAGAAGGGCTTTCTAAAATTTTGACATTTCACTAAAGCCATAAATAGATCGTCGTAATAAGTAAGTTATAATTCTTGTACAGAGAGTTCGCGACAAGGAAAATTTTGTTCTCTACAAGCCTTCGGTCCATGACTGAGTCTCTTCATTCGTTTTCGTAGGGATTATTCGTGGCAATTCTGTGTCAAGTGATAACGATACAGTATATTAAAGTTCTACCAGTCGCATAACTTAGCCGCATATTGTCACATTATTCAGTACCATGTCCATCTGCCGCTAATTTTCCCAATGGTCTCGAAGAGCACAGTTGGAAGAGTAAGTTATGCATAAAGAGTAATCCAAATATCAGATATCTTATTTATTTTGTACCATTAATCTTCCTTCGTCAAAACTACTCCGGAGCACTCCATTACGGAGTCTCCATAACCCATTTTGAGCCTCAGGATATGTTAAACGTCGCGTACCATACCATACCATACCATACCATACCATACCATACCATACCATACCATACCATACCATACCATACCATACCATACCATACCATACCATACCATACCATATATGTGCCCCAAGTATATAGATGATCGTTGGAGACGATAGCTGATGTTGTCCTTGATCTGAGAAAAACATGTCTTCGTATTTAGCCTCAGCAGCTGCAGCAGGCATTTACAAAAAATTGCGTCCAAGACATTACTCCTGCAACATTACTCCTGCAATTAACATGTGCTAAAAAGCATAAATTTCATATATCTGGGATATAGATTTGTTGCGTCCAGTAATCCGATAGAGTATTTCCGCCATGTTCAGTGAGCTCATATCATTCAAATAGTAGTGGCAGTAGTATAAAGAAAATATTGAAAGAGGTAGGTGTAGGTGCATGCATGCTCACTTGAATTTTATAAGACGGATGAAATGTGTAAGAGAGAATTCAAACACTAACAAAATGCGCAAAAAGTAATAGCTAAACTAAATAAATTCGAACGAGCTTTATCATCCCTTTCGAAGATCGGTTGTCCAACTTTCAGTTTTGTAATTAACTGGGCGGGTATTTAATCCGTTCGAACCAGGATCCTCTCGCTCGAATCCACAGCGGAGGCACAAGGACTTTGGCATCTGGCTTAGGATCCCGGCCACTGCGACCTGTATTCGGCGGAAGCGAAATGCAAAAGACACCCGTGTGTTATGCGATGTCATCTTAAAAAACCCCAGGTGGTCGAAATTAACGTGGAGCCCTCTACTACGGCGCCTCTTTATCTCTCCCACATATCACCTCTCCTTCATTCCGTTTTCCTCACTGCGCGGTTCGAGTGCCCACCAAGAGTGAGGGAATTTACTGCGCCTTTCCTTTCCTCATAATGCGTTATAGCATTACTAGCATCTTTCACAAAGTCGGCTTGTCTGGTGCCGTGAGATGCCACGCCGCCACCCCTGAGGAGGCTTCCCGCCTGCTATCCGCCTGTATTTACCTTCCACTCATCATCACCCTCCAGAATATCCCATCCACAACCCAACAACCCACCTGCAACCTCAACACACTAATCACCAACCTCCACCGTCCAGAAGGTCTCCACCCATGCACTACCGACCAACCTTATCTGTCCCGAAGCCGCCATCCACCACCAAACATCCACTTCCATCCTCCAGAAGGTCCAACCCACCACCCGTCCAGTCACTTACACCCAACAAACATCTCCATCCACGGGAAGCCCGCGCAGCACTGGAACAAAAAGTGACTGCGAAATCCAATTAAAAACCACAAAGGCAAAGCGACCATTGTAGAAGCGAAGTGTACTTGTAACCAACACTGCTCACGCATATCTATCTTATCACGACGTATAATCGCCTGTAAATTTCTTTCTTACTCAAGAGACAGCCAGACAGTACTCAGTACGGAATTGCTTCGGTCTGGCACTGAATGTACACCGCAGACACAATCTTCCAGAAATGATTTGAAAGGGAGTAAACTGTCCTCTAGCGCACTCTCTCTTATAAAAGGGAGTGCCCTAGAGGACATCTTAGTTCCTTTTTTAATCCCTTATGGGCGCATTAGTGTTTACAGTGCAGTTTTATCTTTCATAACCAATCTTGAAGGCGTGATGGGAGCGACGCAACTACACGGACTGATTGGCCTATGCCGCAACGGGCATGCAGTTCAGCTGCCGACGTTGCAAATTGCGCCACAGACTTTCAGTAATGCCCCTTCGCGGAACTGTGCGCAATTGTCTGCAGATGAACTAGAGGTCGAGCAGCTGTCGTGAGAGGCGGCAAGCGGAAGGATGCGCCCAGTAATTTGCACCTTTGGAGGGGAGAAGTCGACCTAGTAGTGCGCCTTCCGTCATGACCATCTCGACGTGTTGCGCAACAAGTCATTTCCTTCGCCCTCATTGTTCGAGTGACAAAAGGCTGTGGTAAACTGGCGTTCATATTCTTGCTCTTGTTCAGCTTGGCGCGTTCCTAATCAGTTTCTACGGTCATGGGTACGGCGAGGCGAGAGCCGTGACGTGAAAAATCACGGCAGCGAAGTTGATTGTCAGACTAGGTAATTAGAGTCTGCTGCAGGACGCTCGCTACAGCAGAGTGCCGTGCACTCCTGGGGGAGCTCTTTCACTCGGGTCATTATAATGATGATGATGATCCTGATCATGATATAAGGCGTTGCTCGTTCTAGCAACGTACTGGAAACAATGACCGCTCTTTACGTTCAACAAGAAGGCAGAGAAAGAAAGGAAAAAAAAACTGGATCGAGGGGACACTAAAGCTCCGCCTTAAGGGTACGACGCGCTATCGTTAATGGGTTAATTCCCATATATGCGGAATTGGTCCTTCTCTACTTTACACTCATAGATCCCTGGCAGTCCTCATACCACTCCTGGCGCAGTGTTGCGCCACTTCCCCGGCAGGTGGCCGTTTCCAACACAGCCACCGGTGGGGCTTGTGAGACCCATGTTGCGCTTCCCGAGCAACCTCTCGCGATCAGTCATTAGTTTAACTGCCATCTGACATGGTAGGCAAGTTTTCATGACGTCACAAGGCATGCGCCTGTCTCGTCTCATTTGCTGTGTGTTGTCTTTTCGGTGCTACAACCCATTTCTCGCCACATTCCATCTGCGTGCCCCGGCCGCTGCGGCTGATATATGCTCCAAACGTTCGCCGACGCTAGACATTTTTTACCGACACGGGGTTACTAACGCTCTCGCGATAGAAAAAAAAAAAAACGTCTTCAAATGAGACAGGACAGGCACGTAGCCATATTTTTTTTTAAGACGGGGGGAAAGGACGCTGGGGAAGGGGAATGTAGTTGAGCTTGATTTTGGAAAGAGAGCAGTGGGCCGGGTCCTCTAAAATTGGCTACGTGCCTAGGTGAGTGTGGCGGGGGGACATTGCACCCTTATAGGGAATCAGTGAAGATGCAGGTCCGGCGCTGCCAATAACAAGCACCTGCTCCCAGTGACAACCTCGTCTGCCACCACTGAGCATAACGAGAGCGTTTCAGCGCGCAGAGCGGACACTTCCATATTGAACAGTAGATGGACTATAGAGACGCGCGTTCGACCGCCCGTTGTTTATATATGAGGCGTGAACTGCGCCTCGGTCGAGCGCTAACTTACTGACCATGAAGTTAAAAAGCAAAATAAAAAGTAAATAAACCCTAGCGTTGCTTCAAAAATTGCTCCTCGCCATTCAGGGCAACCCTCCTCGACGTCGTAATTGCCTAATCAACAGAAAGGTGTTTGCGGAGAGCGATGGGTTGCGGCCGCAGAACAGGTTGAATTTTGGCGAAGCCACTGCTGCGGCGGCGCTGTACGGACGCGGAAGAGTTGCCTCCTACAATGGGAAATAAAGAACACGAACAAATAAAGCGGAATCACAGCGGAGTGAGATTGAAAGCTTCTGCGAGTGACAAAGCGGGGAAGAGCTGAGCCATGACGCGTCCCGCGTGAAAGGCCTCCACGGTGCTTCCTTTAGCCGGTCGTCCTTGTTCCGTGCTTTCTTTCGGTGCTAATGCGTAGCTCCTCCGAAAGCGACGTGCCGTGGGAAAGGGAAAAAAAGATGAAAAAACGCCGTCAGGTAAAGTAAACAAAGGTGATGCGGAGAAAGGCAGCGAGAGGAGCACCTTGCCTTCTCCGAATGGAGACGAAATTGGTTTCCTTTCAGCCGCGGGGGAGCGGCGTTTTTCCCCGGGTGCTATGGTGTGTACAGGTGCGAAGCGAAGCCTGTCTCTCCGCCGGTCTGTCTGTCTATCCGTCCGTTCGTACGCCGGAGCGACCGACGTAGGCTTTATTTCGTGCGTCCATCAGCCCAAAGCGCCTTTCTGAAGTGAGCGGCCGCGCCGCCGAAAGTTGTCGGCAGCGGAGCGTTCGCTGAGAGGAGAATAGAAGGATTCGCGCTTTGAGTCAGCGGACGTCCCATTGACGAAGCTAAGTTTAGCCGAGCCCCGCGCATCCGCACGCTTCATCCTCTTTCCCTTCCTTTTTCTCGCTTCCTCTCGATCACTGTGTTACGCGTCTCACTCGGATCCGTGTCGCGCGCGTCTTATCGTGGAAGCGCGCATGCGATCTCTGTAAAACGCATATGGCTTCACTCTGCGTGCGCGTGTCTGTGTGCGTGCAGGCAACTGAAGCACGCGCATGCGCGATTGAGCTCGTTTTCATGTTATGTAGCGGAAGCTCTTTATGCGAGGCATTCCGCGGGAACCAGCGGGACCCCGTCACACGTGACACTTGCGAACCGAATATGCTCAGTCTGTCGACGGTGTACGTATTCGCCAACGTAGCATTAAAGGTTGCCGAAATTTTCGCATAGCGCAAGATACCACGCATACACGAAGTTTATTTTAAGAAACGCCGAAAGTCGTTGTACAAAGTTGAATGCGCATCTTTTCCAGTGTGTCGTGTCTTTCGCGATTCGAGATAACCACAGTTAAGTTCGGTAACCGCTGTTACGTTAACCGTGGTTAACGCTGCCTGTGTAACCCGGATATAATTTCGGTTACATAGGCGGTTGGCCCCAACCGTATTGACGTATATTGTCGTTTATACTCCTAGCCATAATTTGCGCCCAAGGGCTGATGGAGTCAAGCGAGAGGAGGAGGAGGAAGAGAGTTCAGGCGAGCGGGTAATTCGCTTGCTTGGCGCCGTGGTGAAGACTGCGGTAGAAGGGGAAGGGTGGAGTGAACAACGCACGCGCCCGCGCTCAGTGCACCAATTAGCGCATACGCACGTCTCTACGTCATGCCAACGTCATACCTTTAAATGGAATGCGCGAATCAGCGGTGTAGATATGACAGAGTTGTGACGTCACCACACCCATACAGGGAGGGATGTGAAGCATCGTAGGCACCAGGGGATGCTGCGTGCTATAGCGCTCTCTGTAACAAGGTTTTGCTCAGTATAACGATTAACGCAAGGAAGGATAGCAAACACATTGTGTAATTTTTTTACAAGCACGAGTTCCAGTCACTGGCGTTGTCAACCGCACTTCAGCCAAGCTCTCCCATAGTCCCACGCTAAACCTGCATAGCCTCGCATAATCTTGCACCAGCACGACACAGCACTGCAAATTGTGCACCTATGGGTGAGCCACCATTAGGAATGTTCGATCAAGTGCGTGGAATGTGTGCGCGCTTACTTGATGAAGACAAAAAGAGAGGACACACACGCCGACAGGAGGGGGGGGGTCTGTCTTCATCAAGTATGCACGCACGTACTGCACAGTTTTGAACCAACTATACCAGCCGAAAGGTCTTTCTTCGATGAATTGTACTCGGGCAGGGCATGTAGTGCACTGAACTGACAACCGGTGCTGTATGAGATTGCCAGAGTGGATACTGTGCGAAGAAAAACGTAAGCGCAGAGGCGGCAGATAATCACATGGAGTGGAGATATGAGGAGACTAACGGGAATAATGTGGCTGCGGCAGGCGCAAAGCGGCAGTAATAACTAGGAGGTCATTGGGAGAGGGCTTTGTGCTGCATCGGACTCAACTCAGCTGTTCACAAAGATTTGGTAGTGTTGTAACGTGGAAATACATCTAGGCTGCTTTTGGCCATGCAACTACAGAAAATTTCGATGGTCACTATACTCTAGATCTAAAATGTTTTGTTGCTTCTAGCCCAGAGTAAACAAGATTTGTCTGTCATCTCGAGCAAGTTTATGTTGTTTCCATTTTGGCTCGACGTCAAGCCAGGAATAAATGCTTGTTGCTTGAATATGCAGTGCATAATTCTTCGCAGCTCAAAATTTTGATCGCCAGTGAAGTTTCTAACTGAACATAAATTGGTTACCTCTGCAGCCAGTTTTCAAACTTACATGGCATTTAAAACAAGTTAGATGGGCTATCAGTTTCTTGCGCGAATTCTTTGCACTCTATGCAGCAATACGAAGCTGTATGCAACTGTACTGCACCTATATGAAGCTGTATGAGTGCACGAAGAAAAAAAAAAGAATGTGCGCAGACCTGTCGACTGCCAGTGACCGTCCACTATCACTGCTGTGTGCATATAGAACGCTAAATGTATCAAGATGTGAGAATAACAGCTGCCTGTCAGTGCGTAGCTTTTACATAAATATTACGGCGCCCTCTAATGGGCCACTGTGTCACTGTCTGCTCAGGCACCCACCTGCACTGCATATGCACTCCTTGCGCCCTCCCCCTCTTCTACCTCCTTTCCACTTGCGCATGCGCAGTGCTCGTGCCCAGAGGCCGAGATCACCTGTGCTCCTCTCCGGCGTTCGCACGGATGGACGACACGAAAGCGGCGGAACGTTCCTATAACAGCTAGCGCTGTAAAATAGCGCCTCGCTCGGAGCGCTGGAGGATCTTGTGCATTGCAGGAAAAGCGCTAACGTATTCTAGGACGGTCCACAGGTGTGGCAGCTACACCGTTTCAATGGGTATCTGCCAGGTTTGCGCAAAGCGTTACGTCTCCCTGTCTGCTTTCTAGAAAGGTTTGAGGTGTCGCCATCAACCGCTTCTCTCCAAGCTGAACAGCGTGCTAGTCTCTTGCAGCTTTCGGTGTTTTACGCCCTCCCCGTCTTCACTTCGTGACACTCCGTAGTGCGTATCCGTTCTGTTTCAGCCCTACACTGTAAACGAAAGGAGTAAAAATGGAGTAAAACGGTCCTCTAGCGCACACCCTTTTATAAAAGGGTGTTCGCTAGAGGACAGTTTACACCATTTTTACTCCCATATAGGTGTATTTGTGTTTAGAGTGTATTAAAGACTTGGCTTCCCTGGCCGCCTTCTCCCCTTTTTGTGTACCACTACGTAAAACTGCCGTTGGCGCCGAGGAGAGCCTATTCATCTCTTGACTCACCCGGCTTCGTTTCATGGCCTTGGCAGCGGCACCATACCGCTGCCGATAATTCAGAACCACCGGTAGTCGAAATTTCTGGCGACCATCACTACGGCATCCCTCGTAGCCTGAGTCGCTTTGGGACGTCAGACCCCATAAACTGAACTGAATTAAATAGAAGCGCACAAACGAACGAATCAAGGGCGATGAAGGCGATGACTACGACGACGGTGATAATCAGCAATGCCCTCCCTGTTTGTGTCGGTGTGGTGGCTTATGCCACCTGTCCGTTCTCGCTGCAACTGTTCGGGCCCGGATATATCGAACTCGGATATCTCGAATTATTGGCTATATCGAACACAGAGATTATGCCTTGAAAATCCTGGGTGAAATTGCAGGAAAGTAGCGCAATATATCGAAGTGCAATTTCACCGGTCTTTCGATATACCGAAATGCGCGCAGCGCCCCTGCGAGGAGCGCTTCTCCCAAAAGAAGTCTTAGATCAGTTTTCGCGCGCTGGGAGGCTTTGGGCACCTGCTGGCAGCCCTAGCGCTGTGAAACCATGTGACGCGAACGTACGGTGGGCTTGAGTGTCGCGTTCATTCTCTTGTACTCATTTCCCTCGTGACATCGCTGTCATGCTGTGAAGCCAGCCTAACAAAAAAAAAAAAAAGACAATGGTTCTCGTGTCGCGCATTTCGCTCACTCCGCTGCCGAAGAGACGTTGCGGAAACCAACTGTTTCGAAACGTTTGTTCTTTCGTTTTGGCGTCGGCTTCGCCGCGTTGTCGGGACGATGTTCGCCTAAGTTGTTAAACCCTCTCACAAGGCCATTTCGAAGGCCCTCGAACAGGCAGTCTATCGATTCAATAACCGATTGAATTCTGCTACGCGGACAGTTCCAATGGATATCGTGTTGATAGTCTATCGAGTCGATAGTCTATCGAGCCAGCACAGCAGCGGGCAACTATATCAAGATTTCGAAGACCTTCGAGCGGCAGCAGCGTGCACTCTGGGACGCGGAGAGCTCGCATCAACGCATTGGGGAACAGTATAATCGCTGAAAATTTGTGGAACTTGAAAGTACACAACATCATTTCCAGAAGAGAAGACAGACCGGGACTCAAGAAATGCGGCAAGCATAATGCCATTGTTTATAGTGATAGAAAAACAACCGACACCAGCTTCCTCAAGAAAGCATGAGCGCTATACTACAGCTTTTCCTAAACAACGCAACTAATTTAATAATAATAATTGGTTTTTTGGGGGAAAGGAAATGGCGCAGTATCTGTCTCATATATCGTTGGACACCTGAACCGCGCCGTAAGGGAAGAGATAAAGGAGGGAGTGAAAGAGGAAAGGAAGAAAGAGGTGCCGTAGTGGAGGGCTCCGGAATAGTTTCGACCACCTGGGGATCTTTAACGTGCACTGACATCGCACAGCACGCGGACGCCTTAGCGTTTTTCCTCCATAAAAACGCAGCCGCCGCGGTCGGGTTCGAACCCGGGAACTCCGGATCAGTAGTCGAGCTCCCTAACCACTGAGCCACCGCGGCTGGTAGAATTTCAATAGTGAATAAAATTACTGCAACAAATAAATATTTTGTTTCGAAAAATTTCAGGCTAAACTTTTGGGTTGATTGCTTGCATGCATGCAGAATTATTGACAGCGTCGGGGCCGCAGCGCCTTGGTACAAGATGATGGATTCTCTCGACGGCGACTGAGTTTGCTGTGCAGCAGAGGCACAACTCCTTCGAGCTCAATCGCGATTGAGATTCTCAAAGGTTCTCGACTGAGTGGCCATTGAAACTGCCCGCGTGACAACGGTATTAGCAGAGAATAGGAACTAAAAGCATTTCATGCTTAAAAACTTCCCAGGTTACTTCGTTAAGTCCGACAGGTATCCTGAGGCGCTCTTGACAATCTCGAGTTTCAGGAAAAGACGCTCAACAACGCTGTGGTCAGCGCGATTGAAATCGATACCGCCATTTCGTCTGTATGACAACGTAGAAACTAATTTTGTTAATAATTATACACCATTCGCAGAAAAATGTGAGATTTAAGTCGTTTGTTAGGGTATCATATTTGCTGCAGATTCGGATCACGGGCTTTTTCAACAACTGGAACAACATTTGCGCTAAGACCATAACGTAAACTCTCTTTTTCTTTTCTCTTCACTGCGACCAAAATCATGCCATGCAGTTGTACGTATACATTTGTGCCACTCCACTAGGCTGCCAGGTAAGTGTACCATTAACCAGGTCCTTCTCATCACATTCATCTCATGCAAGTATCGCTGTCTTAAAAATGTGAAAGCCGAAGGGAGACTGGGTTTCATGCCAACAACCGCTCGAAATCGTATAGTCTCATTCTGCGAGGCAGGCAGAAAGCAGCTTGAAAACAGCAAACACCTGCTCCAAGGAGTTGCTCCAGCCAAGTACAGGCAACACACATCATTACTGTTCCTTCACCTGTATTGCTTGTGAATCTCTACACCGTTATTCAAAAACCATCAGAGCTGCTCGCGACTTTTCGCTAACGCGAACCCTCAGAAGCGGCCAACAAAACGCTGAAAGCGCCCCCTGGCATCATGTAGCGCAACTTCGTTTCGTGCTTCTTTGAACTCGTTGCTTGCAACTGCGAAAGCGCCGCTTTCTAAGTGGTCGTGTGCGTGTTGTTGTCTTGAACGAAAACGCAAAAACTAATGACGAATAGTTGGCGCAAGCCTTCGCGCTACCACAGCCTCTGCTTTCTTTATTCTCTCCTTCTCGCTGACGAAGTATACACCTTGAAAGTGCGTTCGGATGGTGACTGCGCAACGGAGAAAAAGATGAGCGGTGTAAGAATGCCTACGGGTAAGAAGAAAGGCCATGGACCGAGCGACCGCCGCTACCTGCCTGCCTGCCTACGTACCCGCCAATCAAAACGGAGCCGTGCGCATATACCGTGCCGCGCGCAGCTCGGTCTGACATGTCGTGAGCTTGCGCAAATGTTGCGCCTATCGGATTACGCGCGTGACTTCGAACGACGTCTACTTCGTGCGACCTTGTCGCGCTGAAGAAATCAGAGAAAAGGTTTGCGCGGGTCACGGCTTACGCATCCTCTTGTTGTTGTGTCTAGATGTTACTCCTCCTCCTCCTCCTCCTCCTCCTCCTCCTCCTCCTCCTCCTCCTCCTCAGACTCTGGTCTTTTGTTACGACTCGTGTAGGGCTTTTGCGTGTTGTTTGTGCGGCGGCCTCCCCGTTACCTGCGCTCTTTAGCGAAGCCCGGTATAATGTCTTCAGCAACACCGGCACAGAAGGAAAGCTTGATGGACGCGCAGTTTGGTGCAACTATGCAAGCGATCTTTCTACGATTTTTTTTATTTATTTTTATTTTGCGAGGAACAGGTAAGCATTGCAGCTTATTGACTGCCAGAGACAATCGTGCAGCTCGTATACGTGAAGCATCCAGGTGTTAACACAGACCTTTATTAAACAAAAAAAAATGACTTGTTTTTATTTATTTTGCAGGCACCCCGCGTTCTTGTCGGGGTGGTTAGCGTTGGGCCCTTTTGAGGCCACTGTGCGAATGATTTTCGCGCTTGCACTTTTGATGGGTGGCAATGCTGTCAGCACTTACGACGCACACAATACACAAAAAGGAGGTACTGCTCACTGCAATGCTACAGCGTCAGTGTTTTTTTTTTCCTTTTCTGCTGGCGTCGCCTCTGCCTTAAGCATTCTAAGCGTCTCTGGGGCATTAGTATCGACTTCGCATAAGAGGAAGTGTTGCAGTGCCTGAAGATTCGGAAAGGAGCCTGTTTTTTTATTTCAATACTGCAGTAACACCTATGTCTATTAATCGTTGGCAAAGCGATAGCAATCGAAGCTGTTGTTGCCTTTGCCGGAAGTGATTGGTGGGGATTGTGAGACACAGGCTGCTCTTCCTGTGCATCTCCCGCCACCTGCCACGGTCGGCAAGCGAAGGCTTCACACAGACGAACCTGGTCTAGTGACGTCACTGCCTGGCTGCTGACGTCACGTTCGTCCAGCCAGTGACATTTCTCAGCTTTGGTGACGCCACTGATGACGTCACTGTCTGCCAGCCAGTCAGGATTGCAGTAAGTGAAGGCGTCACACCTTTCTGAGCCAATGGAGATTAGGTGACGCAACATTTTTTTCCCCATGATATATCGCATTAAAAGCATAGAGCAAATTAACTTCACACCACATATGCAAATTGTATGATATGCTTTGTTTCTTTGAGTGGGTCGCGCAAAATAGAATATTGGAAGCTTCTATGTGAAATAAAAACAGTAAGGAAGCGTCGTTTGCCGCTAACGTGTCTTCTTGATGATGACGGCTACTGCTTATTTAGACGCATACTAAATGTAGGTATAAAAAGAAGTGGGTATTATTAAAAACTTTAATATAAAAAGAAAAGCAAGACCTGGGTTAATAAGGGCTCCCTGGAACAGGACAGTGCAGAGTAATCATAAGAAGAAGAAATTTAACGTGTGGTAAAGAAGGGGTGTACAGGTTCTACGGTCGCTATACACTTGAACCTCGTTATAACGAAGTTGATGGGGCCCGGCAATTACTTTGTTATAGCCGTAGCTTCGTTATAGCCCGTGTTGACCGGGCTACCAAGGGGAACTGTCATTTATCTCTTCGTTATAACCATTATATTGTTATAAACCGTTTCGTTATATCGAGGATACTCTTTCCTGACTGTATAATCCGCGGCTCAGACCTCCATTGCAACGCTCGGAACTTGTCGCTCCGAGAACGGAGTGAAAAGGAGGTCCAAACACCCGGCACACACGTCCACATCAACGGCGCAGCGGCACTGGAGCGACGGCACCACATGCCCCGTCCTGCATGGGAGCGCGCCCCGTCAAGTTTGCATAGCGGGTGGGTGCGGGCCGCCGACCTCTACAGCGCACAGTCGTGGCATTTCTGAAGGGTTCCGTCCGGACCGCGCGAGCCGGTGCCCCGTACACGACCAGCCCGCGAGCAAAACGGGCCGGTGACGCAACCTCTGCTCGGGAACGCCACCGACTCCTCCTAGTCTTCGCCGTCAGCCTCCACTTCTGCCCTGTCCGAGCGAGTATCCTCCCCTCCGGCCTTGTCTCGTCACGGCGTGGCAGCAGCTTCGCTAGCGACCTGTGCGCGGATCAGCATCGTCCAGCGGCATCTGCTTCCGTACGCCCCCCGTACGCCGAGGCAGAAGGCCAACGGATGTGGCTTCCTGTGGATCTGAGAGGAAGCTCGGGGGCGCCCCCTTTTGACAACTCTGACGTCTCTCTATGGGAACCCGCGGCCGCTTAATTAAAGCGGGCCTGTGGGATCAACTACCCGCGCTGTTCTATTCAATTAGGCCGTTTCCGCGTTTCCCTTTCTATCGGGAATGTATGTGTGCACTCCTGAGCGTCTGCTGAAGCTTGTGCTGAGCAGCGCTGATTTATATTCTAGGTCAAAATTTGTGTTGTTGGAGCGTGTCCTGAGGAGTGGAGTCGCACTGCGCATCACGTCACCTCGGCGGGCGTGTGAAGGCCCTGGCGGGATGCCGCAAGTTTCCTCCTTGATCTGTGTTTATATAGCTATGACGTCGACCCGGCCGCGTAGTGGGTGGAATGTTTCGGCGCGCGCGAAAGTGCAGTGGTTGTGAAAAGCAAGGTTAATTCGTGATCTGGCTGAGGGGAATTCCGATTCGGATAACGCGGTTTGCAACATCTCATTCGAGCTGGGAGAAGTGAGAGCTTGTTAGAAAAGGAAGAGGTGATATCCTGCCGTTTTCTGAGAGAATGATTCCTGAAAGATGAAGATGGTCATCCTGCCAAGGAATACTCGACAGTTAGTAATTGCAGTGAGTAGTAATATATGTCCGAAAGCTAGATTGAATAGCAGGGGAAATATTTTGCAGTTTGAAAAACTGTACTTTAAAAACGTGTGCAGTCTTTGTAAGAAGTTTAGAGCCCAGGCGGTTTGCTTCTAAGGCGTGTAGTGGTGCTGCTGTAGCATTCGCGGAAGTTCTGCCCATCGGAGGGGGCAGGACTAGAGCGCTTCTTGCCTCCAGGCGATTCGGAACGCTGGGGATGCACTACGAGCCACACGATGTGGCTCAGAAGCCAACACCCTGCGCTCTAAACCTTTGACAAAGGGGGTGTGCTCATGCCGCTGTTTCGCTCGGAAAAACAAAAGCTACTCAAACACGTTTCACAAGTACTGTAACTGCTAACTGTGATGTTACAACTCAAAAAGGCTGCATCTGCCGGGTTAATGTCACATAAACACACACAAAAAAATCCTAGAAAAAAGGCTTCATGATTGCGCAAAGAGGAATGGCACATGGGTGTGCCAGGGAATGGACTACAGCATTAAAAAAAAAGGTGCTACATATTTAACATATTTAACATGTTTTCCCCACGAATTGATCTGCTTCTTCGCCATGCATGAGTCAAAGCCATATTTGATTTCTGACTTGCTGGGGACTGACAAAATGTGTTAGCTATTGCCACTGACTGGCCATTGCCAATGTCCGAATGAATAAATCGTCCAAGGGATCTTTTGCAATGTAGGGCTCGTAATCTTCACGTGAAGAGGATACTAGCTATTTTCACTTTTCCCGAGTATAGCTGCAGCGGCAATGCAGCACTACTTGAGCTTCGATATAGTAAACCTACAATAGTGTATGTCGTATACACCACCTGGCAAATCGTCCACCCTTGGCTTTCTCTCCGCTTGACCCCTCACCGCTCCATGACGCCATTACGTCTCCCACAAAGGCGCGAAACGGACGAAGACAATACATTGTTCGATTTTGTCGACGCTTGACAGCGAGTGGCCTGACCTCGACGTCTAGACCGCTCTCGCATTGCGCCTCGCGCGACCACTCCCCTGGTTTGCACTCGGCTCAGACGTTCGCCTGTCGGGACTGATCGTGTGTGGGCCTCAACTGCGCTGCTCTCTACCTTGGGCCACCTGCCCCCAAGAAAAAAAAAACGAAACAAAAGGCATGATTTGCATGCCTTCACGAGTGCTTCACACGGCCTCCTTTTCGTAGGGTTAAGCGACGTCCGTCGCCCATTTGTTAGCGGTTTATTTATCGCGTCATTGCGGCACCGTAGGGCGAAACGAAGTTTACGAGAACGGCTCACGCACCCCGAGCTTGCCTTGCGAACTAAGGAGGCCAGTTCGATGGCTTCCGAAGATAAAAAGAAACGAATGTTCCGGGACGAGAAACGGGGAATTGAAGCGTGTACCCCCTTCGCGAGGATCTCAGTCGAGGCGGGGCTTTTAGTTCGGCAAGGCGCCGGAACATGACTGCGGCGTATCACGCTTGGGATCCATGAAAAGCTTTTCTAATGACGGTATACTCGCAGCGACAGCAGGATTAGCGCCATGAGGCGGAAACAGGAGGAAGAGGAAACAGGTCAATGTGCGATCCATAGAGCTTGTCAATATTGACAGAGGTGGAAACAAAAAAGAAAAGGCGCTAGTGTCCTTCGGGAAGAGCGGACGGTGCGGACTTCCTAGTTGTCTTGGCAAATGTTTGGCCGGAAGCACGGATTCAGCCTCTGAGGCCTTGGAAGCGTAACTGCGCCGTTTATCACTACATGACTGCAACAATATCGGTTAAAACAAAAGAAAAATCGCAGGATGGTTACGAGCATGGTTACGAGTCTGTATATGTGGATGATCCAGGGTTAGTTGGCTTGTGATCGCGAAGGAATTGATATATTAAAGTCAGGACGCCGGTGCCAACGGCGAAAAACCGAGAAGAGCTAAGAAAAGCTAACACCATAAAACAAAATGGTATTTGTACAGTCTCTCAAAGTACAGAAAATTGTCATGCAGGCTTTATAGTTTTTGAATTTTACAGGAAAAATAAACCAGAACCTGAAACCTTTCAATTTTTAAAAATTTCTGTGACGTAAATGTTTGACAGTGGGCTCGCGCTGAAATAAACATAGCATTGTTTAAGGATGTACTTTGCAAAAAAAAAATCATATTTCTGCTTTTGAATTTAGGTTTTATATCAGAAACAAACCACGCCAGGAACTAAGAGCGCAGCATCCTGACATTTCTGTGGTGAATAAGCGATCATAGCACCAGCGTTACTTCAAAGTATAACTGCATGAAGCTCTGTATAGGTAAGACCTGGCTTGCAGTTTGGGTTTTAAAGGAAGAAAAACTCTCATGAACTTATACTATTTCTATTACGACAGAATATTTTGTCGTTTTGCCGTACCGACAGATTTTTTTTGTCATTACGACGAAAGGAACCAGAATAATACAGAAAATTTTATTGTTACTTTCAATAAAATCACACACACACAAAATTACAGGATGTTTACGTGTCTGTAACACGAATGATCCACCGTTGGTTGGTTTGTGATCACGAAGGAATTGAAATTGTAGAGTTTATATATTAGAGTCAGGCTACCGCTGCGGTGGCCTAGTGGTTAGAGCACTTGAAATAACATATTGGACAAGTTTTGCTAAATATTTCATGTTCATGGCCAAGAATGCACACAAATCCGTCGTGATGACTGAAAATATTTTGTTGTTCTTTCTTTGGCTGGGAATGAGGGCAACACCTGCACATTGTTTCTAAGGAAACAAGAGCAAGGCTATCTATAAACAACTGCAACAAGGATTGAGCGACATCAGCAGCAAAGACCAGTTACACAGTTATGGGTTCTTGCTATGTGCTGGCTTGGGCCTACTTTCTTTCCTGTTTCACTCTTTCTGTTCCCCTTCGCTTCTTCACTGTTATTTCAAGTGCCTGAGTAGCGGGTTCATAACCGAAATGCTGCGCAAAACTGGCGTTAGGTGGCAGCCATTAGTATTCTGGGCCGTGGAATTTACATGGTTCGCAAAGTTATAAGCTGCACGGTTAACATACGTGTACATGAACTTTGTCTCCAAAGCTCCTATAGGCCTCTTGTGAAAAAGGAGTTTTACTGGGTTGAAAGAAAGGCAGAAAGAAAAACCCATCAATCTGTGTTTTTTGGGGGTTCCCAAAAATACATAGAAAAAGCTCATTTCTTAAGTGGCACAGATTGAGAAGGCATTCACTGGAAGACTCGCGGGAATTGCCGGTATTTCTAAACCAGTCTACACTTCCAAAGCATCGGTCCTTTACGATTGCATTGAAATATGGTAATTTTATACTAACATAATGCCAAGAAGAGTACTGGTAGTACATATTTACGCTGAATTAAAATTTGGTGTTCAAAATTAAAATAAAGAACGCCTGGAATGATGATTGTTTTATTACGCTTTCTTACAATTCCGCCGTGCACTCTGTTACTCCCAATGTTTCATTGTGCTAATAGTACAGTTGAATCTCGTTATAACTAAGTTGAAGGGACCCGGCGAGTAATTCGTTATAGCGTTATAGCCGTAGCTTCGTTATAGGCCGCGTTGACCAAGCTTCCAAGGGGAATCGTCATTCGTTCGTTTTGCCTTCGTTATTTCGTTATAACGAGGTTCGACTGTATCTCCTACATGTCGCTTACCAGTAGTGGGGCAGTCTAAGTATCTATACTTCTCCGACACAGATTTCTTCTCCTGGAATGTCGCATTAACGGGGGAAAAGGGGGGGGGGGGGTGAACACCATGTGTTCTTTGTAACCCGCCTGCGTTAGCTGGCACTCCTTTTCGACTCTGTCTTGCAGACCGTGTGCTGCTGCACTTCTCGAAGTCTGAGAACCTCGTCTTGTTTCTCTTAAAGCTGTCTGCCCGTGCGCGTAGTTAAACACGAGCCAAAGCCTTTTCGCATACTTTCGCGCTAGTGCAAGCCAGAGGTTAACGACACTGGCAACAGGCAGCTCGTCTTTCGCGCTTCCCGCTACAGAACACCCACGAACGTGCCCTCAACGTTATCCTGGTCCCCCTTAGCAGGTGTTATCTTTGTTTCACAGAGGACCCTCTCTCGTTTTGTGCACGGTTTCGCACCTCCCGTCGCGTTTTTTTTTTTTCTCACACTAGCGAGAGTGAAAACGACGTGAAGAGGAGTTCAACTACCCGCCCCAAACTAGCCTGTCTCGAAAGTGCTCGTAAGATAAAGTAAAAAGAAACAAGTGAACAGTGAGATGAGCGAGACTTTGAGGTAGGGCTACGGTGCGACAAAGAAGAGAGCTTCAACCGCGGGGGGGCTTCTTCTAAGTGGGGTAAGCGTGCCTGCATTTCTATCTCAATTCCGTGAGTCTCTTTTGTTGTTTTCACGTAAGGGGGCAGCAGCGGCGGCTGCTGCTGGCGGGAATGAGAGAAAGCGTGCGTGCGTGAGTGCGTAAGGAGCGCGCGTGAGCTTGAAAACGACAACGACAATGGCAAACTTTCCTTGACCTCGATAAGTGGCTGGCGTTGACGCCGGGCCTGACCCCCCCCCCCCCCCCCCCCCCCCCCCGCGCTCCCAGTTGACCCCTCCTCACTGCGTGGAAAGAAAGAACAGAGATGGAGAAACTGATGAAAAAAAAAAGCATAGAAAGGAGGGAAATCGTTTCCCGCGCAGCTTTCCTCTCGCGCGAAGAAACCAGGTGCTGTCCCCGCCGTCGCAATCGTCGCAACTGTGCGCAGCGCGCGGCGCAGAGACGTTTGGAAACCCATTGGCAAACGGAAGGTATTCGAAAGAGGGCCAAGAGTGATGGTGCTGCTGCCGATGACCGCACATATTCTCGCAGAAGCGAATGGTACGAGATAATTCCTAAATCCAGACGGGCTGACAAACCTGTTATAAGCGTATGTTACACTCGATCACTGCATCGGGTGGCCAATGAAATGCCGATGTAAAAAATGTTCATGAAATTGCTTTATACACATGACAGAGAAGCAATGAGACTTTGAAAAAAAAAGAAAAAAAAATATTTACTTTTTCAGAGAGACAAAAGCGAAATTCAGACGGAAGTCTCATTATTCTGGATGATGAATAGTTTTAATGTTTCCATTCCAGAAAATAAGGACTCGATTAGAGGTGGCCGCTTGACTTACTATTCTATAGTAGGTTCGAAAGGAATCATGCACAAGACCGACACGGCACCTTCATTAGATAAAGGTATCACGGGGATCTTCACTGCGCCGCACCTATAATATTAAAAACGCATGAAAAGATTCTGTCATTGTTACATTCATTGTCACCATGAGTTTAAGAAGCTATTCACATAGTTTTAGGTTGCAGCAAGGTTCGGACAAGGTGGGATAAAGCGATAAGCATCGAATTGCTGTTACACAGCATCTGCGTAGAAAGTTTCTTATTAAATTAGTTGACCTATAACCTGCTTTGACTGAATAGACAGTGTTCATCATTGCGTCGCCCCCAACCTTTAACTCAAGTCGCTTCAGCTGTAGGCGTAATTCCGTGTCGCTGACTGTGTGTACCGTAATTCGTCGCCTTGAGATGGAAGACAACAAGTGCATGTAGGCTGGAGAGTCCCAAGGATAGGTGACGTGATCATAAGGTGTGAAGGCGAGGAGTACATCAGACCATATTTCTGAAGCTGTTCACAGTTTCAGTGTATTGAATATATATATTTTTAAATACTGTATACAAAATGTAGTACATAAGGAGGTCCCAATGTGGAACTGCCTGGAGGACCTCCAGCTAAAAAGTGCGTAAAGTGTAGTGGCATTTGGGTAGAATAGAATTCTAGCAAATACAAATGGAAATAACATAACAATCACAATATGTGTGAAGATGACCAATTAACGACCAATGACGACCAATTAAAACACCATTATACAACGTTAGCAAGCCGCTGACACCCAGAAAGAAAAGTTACCTTGTTTAAGAATAGCACAGATTCCTGCCGACGTTAAACGGCTTCGGCATATTGGTCAAGATATCTTTCCAACCCACACCCGAGGGAGAATTATTGGATCACTCTTGCAGGGGGTGGTTGGAAGAAGGGGGGGGGAGAGAAGGTTTCATTTGGGTCATGTATTTCTCCATTTTTTTTTGCACAAAAAATGGGCTTCAGCACGGTTTTCTTAGGCAAAATTTCCCCCATGGGCACAGAGACCATCACCCCGTCTCCAGTTCGTTTTGATAGTCGATATGGCATTAGTATTCTGCTTTTATTCTTTTCTCCTTATTTGTCGGCACAAGCAACACCATGCCCTTGCTATCGCAGGGATGTTCCTGTCAGTGAAGCGGCGCTGATAATGATAGAATGGGATGGAAAAAAAATGCTTTATTACAGCAGCCCTGCTTGAGCTTGTGTCCGCAAAGATATATATATATATATATATATATATATATATATATATATATATATATATATATATATATATATATATATATATATATATATATATATATATATATATATAGAAAGATAAACGTATTTGGTTGCTAGAGGCAAAAATTCAAAGTTGAAAACGCTTCATTTAGCCATAGATTTATTTTGAGTCGACGTTTCGGACAGAGCTTGTCCTTTATATATATATATATATATATATATATATATATATATATATATATATATATATATATATATATATATATATATATATATATATATATATATATATATATATATATATATATATATATATATATATATATATATATATATATATATATATATATATATATATATATATATATATATATATATATATACACAATACACACGCAGATGTGTAAAGCGTACAGTGGAAAGTGGAATTAAGAATAAGGGGGACACATAAGCGCCACCTTAAGGGTATGATGTGACAGCGTTAATGGTTATATTGATACTTTCTTTATTAATTAATAGCCTTTTTATTACACGCAATCATCACCAGACATTAGTGAGCATATTACACCACGTGATACACCACAATACACGCAAGTTCTCCATTTAACCGGGTCGAACAAACGTACCTCAGTAGCCTATGGGTAACATGTCGGACTCAGAACCCAAAGTCATTGGTTCGATTCCCAACTAACTAACCCAGTTTTCTTTTCAGCGAAATCAGTTTACTTTACATCCTATGTCAAAATGACATTTCAGCCATGCTACGACCTCAGTCGCAATTTAACTACAGCTTTAACCATGTTCATTCCGCAGCTCACCGTGTGACGTCACAACCCTCTCGAATAATCGTGAATTAGCGCGACAACGTGCACTATACTCTTCTTCCTAGCGTCCGCTTAAATTCCGTGGGCGCTTGAAAAACTTGTGCAGGCGTCGCCGCGGCGCCATCTTGCCACGTAAGAATGCCGCGGTCGTTCGCTGCGCTCGTTGTTAGCAAACCTGCGTACGCGTTTGCGAAATCCGCCACCTCGTCTGCTCAGCTCAGCGGGCCTCACGAAGCCGGGTGCGAAGTGACGTGAAGAATTGAATTGCGCCATTCGAACGTCCGCAATTACCAGGACCTCTATACAGCCTTGCGGAAATGACGGAGCCGCGTATCGGGCGCTTTGTGGCTGACCGGTGAAGCATTGCGTCTTTGCCGAAAAGGCTTTCCTTGTTACCGCGTATTTTCTCTTTATATATATTTTTTCTTCTGAAAGGAGCGGCATATGAAAGGAAGAACTCGCGTTTTCCGTCGAACTATGCGGACAAACCTGTGTGGCCCATTGGAAACATTGTTAGCGCTGCTTCCGTAATGCGGAACCCGCTTCTGAGCGCGATTATGGCACAACCGCGGCCAATGCCCGGGAGTAGTTGCGCAACGGAGCGTAGGCGCAATTCTTGCGCGGACGTCGACTTGGCGGCGGCGGTTAGCTACCCCTATGCTCCTGTGACCCGTTGAATAGAACCTGGCCTCTTTCTCGGAGTAGCACTGGCCAGCAGGGGAGGGGGGTAAGCATGTAGTTGAAACGGTTTAAATGCCTCCGTATCGGTCTCTATAACCTGAATAGTAAGCCGGTTGAGCTAGCCCCCAGGGCAATAGGCAAGGATCTCTCTATACTGGCTTTTACAATCCTGCATCGGACCCGCCGCGGTGGCTCAGTGGTTAGGGCGCTCGACTACTGATCCGGAGTTCCCGGGTTCGAACCCGACTGCGGCGGCTGCGTTTTTATGGAGGAAAAACGCTAAGGCGCCCGTGGTGTGCTGTGCGATGTCAGTGCACGTTAAAGATCCCCAGGTGGTCGAAATTATTCCGGAGCCCTCCACTACGGCATCTCCTTCTCCCTTTCTTCGTTCACTCCCTCCTTTATCCCTTCCCTTACGGCGCGGTTCAGGTGTCCATCGATATATGAGACAGATACTGCGCCATTTCCTTTCCCCCCAAACAAACCAATTATTAATCCTGCATCGCATGCGCTCTTTTCTACTAGTGCAAGAAGGAATAGTCTTACCTCCTACCGACCTCTCCTCCTTTCAATTCTTTAAATTACTTTCTCTCTCTATGAAAAGTTGAACGTTTCAACACTGTGCTTCCTTTGCCGAATTCAATGCGAGTGGCCTGGGAGACATATTGTAAAAAGATTGGCGAGAAGGGCAAACATCGTGCGCTGCACAACTGCGCAGCAAAATACGCCACCGCGGACGGCGAGAATAAGTGTGCTACTTACAGAGCCGGAAATATGAAAGCATTTTTTACCGCTTTCCGAACGCTAAGGCGCCCGTGTGCTGTGCGATGTCAGTGCACGTTAAAGATCCCCACGTGGTCGAAATTATTCCGGAGCCCTCCACTACGGCATCTCCTTCTCCCTTTCTTCGTTCACTCCCTCCTTTATCCTCTTCCCTTACGGCGCGGTTCAGGTGTCCATCGATATATGAGACAGATACTGCGCCATTTCCTTTCCCCAAAAAACCAATTATTAATCCTGCATCGCATGCGCTCTTTTCTACTAGTGCAAGAAGGAATAGTCTTACCTCCAACCGACCTCTCCTCCTTTCAATTCTTTAAATTACTTTCTCTCTCTATGAAAAGTTGAACGTTTCAACACTGTGCTTCCTTTGCCGAATTCAATGCGAGTGGCCTGGGAGACATATTGTAAAAAGATTGGCGAGAAGGGCAAACATCGTGCGCTGCACAACTGCGCAGCAAAATACGCCACCGCGGACGGCGAGAATAAGTGTGCTACTTACAGAGCCGGAAATATGAAAGCATTTTTTACCGCTTTCCGAACGCTAAGGCGCCCGTGTGCTGTGCGATGTCAGTGCACGTTAAAGATCCCCACGTGGTCGAAATTATTCCGGAGCCCTCAACTACGGCCCCTCTTTCTTCCTTCCTTTCTTCTTTCACTCCCTCCTTTATCCCTTCCCTTACGCTGCGGTTCAAGTGTCCAACGATATATGAGACAGATACTGCGCCATTTACTTTCCCCCAAAACCAGTTATTATTATTATTATTATTATTATTATTATTATTATTATTATTATTATTATTATTATTATTATTATTATTATTATTATTATTATTATTATTATTATTATTATTATTATTATTATTATTATTATTATTATTATCCATGCTCTATACATAATCACGTGCTGTGGAAAAAGCGAGAATTGTTTTTCGGTAATGTTGCTTTTGTGCACAGTCCTATTACGTAGTTACTGACAATGATGAAGTTAAAAACTTCAATGAGTAGTAGGTAAACTAGAAAAAACTGGTCAAATGTTTAGGGGTCTCCCCGAATGCGGAGTAGATTTGTAATAAGAGAGTATAATTACTCATTGGGCTGGATTACTCATTACTGAGTGGCATAGGTGGATGCCTGTCCCATGAATAACTGGTCGCGGAAATGCGAGAGCTCCACCACACCGACATCAATAAAGGGCACGATATTGTTTACCAATGGCTGCCGGGACACAGCCGCATCGCAGGCAACCACCGTGCGGACGAGGCCGCGCGAACTGCTCACGATGAGGGTGATTGTGTGTCCATCCCCATCTTGAGAGCCGACGCAGCGGGTAGGCTTAGACCACTGGCGTGGGACATCATCACGCTTGCCGCGTGGAATTCAGGCCAATTTTCGAATTCGTGTTTAAAAACCTTGGACCCATATCTGAAGCTCCAGCATCCATCCGGCCTACCACGACGTGAAGCAACTTTGCTGTGTCGCCTGTGGCTTGGTGTAGCTTTCACCAAGCACTACTCCTTCTTAATCGGTCTGGCTGATAGCCCTGCATGTGCCATCTGCGGGTGTGATGAGACTATATCCCACATTCTTTGTGAATGCCCTGCATACAGCGCCGGAAGACAGTCTCTCTGCCGTGCCCTGGAGCGTCTAGATCCGCGCCCACTGACGGAAATGAAGATTCCCGTCCACTGGCCGCGGCGATCGTCGGCGGTGAAGGCCTCCAAGGCACTTCGCTTCTTGAGGACTTCTGGCCTGCTCGATAGGCTGTCACTTTACCGAACGCTGTTACTTTACATATTGACTTCAATTTCCTGGTAATCTCTTTTCTCCTCCATCTTTTTCTCCCCTCACCCCTTCCCCCCGTGCAGAGTAGCAAATCAGTTATTCTTCCGACTAACCTCCCGACCTTTCCTCCTTCTCCTCCTAGGTGGTTGCCAATGAGTAAATTACTTCATTATTACTAAACTGCGAAACTAATTTCATCTCAGTCACGTAGAGCGGAGACGTGTTGCCAAAATTAACCAGGCAGTATGATTTGCTTCTCAGTCGCACAGCGGAGCACTTATGCCACTCAGAAAGCTCTAAACCTTTGTAAGGTAAGGAGAACCTTTGTTCTCACCTTTCAAAACCTTTGATATTTAGGGAAACCGTAAGGTCGCCACTGTGAGAGTTAGAAGCAAACCGTGCTGCCTGGTTCATCATCATAATCATCATCAGCCTGACTGCGTCCACTGCAGGGCAAAAGCCTCTCCCATACCTCTCGAATTAACCCTCTCCTTTGCCAGCTGCGGCCACCCTAGCCCCGCAAACTTCTTAATCTCATCCGCCGACCTTACTTTCTGTCGCTCCTGCTACGATTACCTTCGCTTTGAATCCAGTCCGTTACCCTTACCGACCATCGGTTATCTTGCCCTCGCATTACATGCCTTACCCAAGCCCATTTCTCGGTACATTAGCCTTTTAGTCCATTCATGAGCTCATATGGAGCGGTGCTGAAGATTGAGCAGGGATGACGCCGCCCCAAACTAAGAAGCTTTAGCGCCTGGGAAGAATTCGCGCACAATAGCGTCTGAGAAATGGCGGCACGCAACCTTTAATTCTCGACAGTAAAGTACGGAACAACAACGGCAGGAGCACATTTTTCTTGCTCTGAACGGGAAAATTGCGAACTGCACAGGCGCAGGAAATTATAGCCAACCATCTACAGAAAAACAAAAACGCTGGCATCAACTCGCACAAGAACCTGTTGGGTGACGAAGGAACTACAAAAAGTCCCACAGCAACGGCTCAACAAAAGAATGCGAAGACACCAAAGCCGGAGACGCCCACTGACAACAGCAATTCACACGGTGAGCCCCGTGGCTGCCAGTGCACAGGGAAGCGGCTCTCTCGTCGTCCCCTCAGGAGTTGGCCGCCTTCCACCAAACAACCGCGTTTCTTTTCCGCCCCAGCACCAGCAGCGACGGACGGCCAGGCATGCGTATACAGGCGGTTCGGGCGGGACGGTTCGGTGTGGAACGTGCGCGTGGGAAGAAGACGCCAATGAGGAGTCGGGCAGGCACACGTGTACGCTCACTGCGCGCACGGATCATCGCCGCGCTTGTCACGCGGTTCTTACGCGCCTTTACTTCTCCCTTCTTTGTATTTTTGGTTTCCTGCAAGAGCAGCAGCTTTACGTCCCGCATATTTCAGGCGCCAGCCCGCCCTTCGTGCCGTGGGGCCGCTCGCGCGAGCGGGTAGGTGTCCGAGATGCAGCTCAGAACAACGAGATGGAAGGCAAAGAACAAAGAAATGGCTGCCTGCTGCAGCGGCACCGAAAGCAGGAGCAGCAGCAACAACAGCTGGCGGAGGAAATACGAGGAGGCAGCGGTTAAAAAAAAAAAAATGCCAGGCAAGCGAGGGAGCGCGCGCGCGCATCAAGCAAGAGGCGCCCGGGAGGCCTCGCGTAGCGGCATTCCGCACGTCTGACACCCAAACAACGACCTCCCGCCCGTCTCGGCGAAGGTCCCCTCCATCTGCAAGAAGTCGACGATGACGGCAGAGCAAAGCCACAGTGCGCGAACGTCACGCAACAAGAACATTGCCTCCTCACTGGCGGCATCCTGGACGCTCTCAGATCTTCCACACCTTGTCTCGGTGAAAACCATGCAGTGCATTGGAAACTGTCCAGTTGGAATTAGCTAATGAGCGGTGTAGAATGAACGAAGCTTCTAGTACCTAAGAACGACTTGTGATTGCCGATGATGCGCTAGCTGAGATTCCTTAATAGTCAGAGAAAGCAATGCAATGGCTTTCTGAACCCGGCCTCTGATATCTGGCTCAGGCCGTAGCGTCCTCCCCACTGCATAGATCTGATCAGCGCGAGGTGCTGGTGTACGATGGTTCTGTGTACACGCGTAGAAAGCTTTTGAGTGTGAGCTGGAAGCGCCCCAAGAGGGCAAGTACATCGTAAAGAGCACACGCCTACGTGGTGGAACTCTCAATGACCACCGCCCGGTAACGGCTTCCGCGACACACACTTCATGCTGACCTCCCTCAGCCCAGTGGCCGCCGTGTTGCTGGACTCGCACTTCCTCGTCCTATGAGCCGCGTGCTCGTCGTATTAGGCTCTACTGGGACGCCGATGCATCACCACGAGTGACATGCGAAAAAATAATATAAAAACAGAAAAAATAAAGGACTGTTACTGGTGTACAACGGAAAAAGTGGATCACGGTGCCGAGAGATAAGCCGCAAGTGCTGTTGAAAACCCTGTGGTGTTACATCAAGAGGCGCGAGTTAGCTCAGTGGAGTCGTCCTGCTTCACTTTGGAGCGAAGTCTTCTGGCTGCGTTTGGACAATGTATACGTGACTTGCAGAAACAATGCTCAGGTGTTTTATTTCGTTTTACTTGACTGGAGGACAGCTGGGTTGAGCCATTTCTTCCTAGTGCTCCGTTTCGCAGCGTGCTTGCACTGAAGTGGAAGTAATACAGCTTGCACCCGCCATTAAATCACGAGCCAAACTGTCAAAAGCATATCACACGCATGGCTGGTTCGTGACTGCTTCGTGAAAACTCTCTGTACTCTTAAAGAAGTGCCAAGCAATCACGCACCGCTATAAGGCGGTAATAATTTTAGGGATCCAAGCCCTGATTTGATCGCACGAGCTGTACTCTCCACTTCTGTGCCGAATCGAATGCAAGTGGTCCCACCCCTTGTCACCAGAAGCCGAACTTAGCCTGAATGCGGCCACACGGCATAGCTCCCGTATTTTGTCCTACTTTTTGTTTATGTATTCAGAGATATTGCAGGTATGCAGTGATACAAAAATGTCTCTTGGGTTCATTGTCCGGCCGCCATATAGCCGCTGTAAGGTGCTTCGTTGTTGAGCGCTTATGTCATCGGACGGATCGAATCCCGACGGCCGTATTTCGATGAGTGTGAAGTCTACAAATACCAGTTTGTTGTGCGACATTAGTGCTCGTTAAAAAAAACCCAAATTGTTTAAAATTAATTCGGTGTCCTCCACTGCGGCGTCTTTCACAGCCAAAATGCAGCACACGCCGAACCGCACCCCATCGTAACTTAGGGAACCTTGCCGTATCACATCACACCATACACCACATAACACCACGCCACGCCACGCCACGCCACACCACACCACACCGCACCACACCACACCACACCACACCACACCACACCACACCACACCACACCACACCACACCACACCACTCCACACCACACCATTCCACACCGCACCGCACTACACCACTCCACTTCACACCACACCACACCACACCACACCACACCACACCACACCACACCACACCACACCACACCACACCACACCGCACCACACCACACCACACCACACCACACCACACCATGCCGTGCCGTGCCGTGCGGTGTCGTGCCGTGCAGTGCCGTACCGTACCGTACCGCTGAACGTTGCGAGACATCGGTGCATCAGGGAGGCGTTTTCTGAGCTCACAAACCTGAACGCAGATTTTGGTTCTTATAAGTACATTTAAAATGTACACCGAAGTAGAATAATTCAATGCTGACATAATACCAATGTCACAGGGATGCCGAGCCATGTATGCCAGCGACACAAGCCACTCGAATCCGTTGCATATCTAAACCTATGCAAGAACTGTTCTTACGGCGGGCTTGGCCTACAGTTCCCGCTTCGGGGTTCCGTGTCCGGAGGCACGTTCGGAAAGCGTCCTTCACTCGGCTCGGCCGAGAATACAGCTGTGGCCGCTCGGCCACGCCCATCTGCGTAACGACGGTTTGCGCCATCATCAGAGATCCATAAGGGCATCTTAAGAGCTTTGTCAGAGCACGATAGGTCGTTTTGCTAGCAGCCTATGTAGGTTTTTAGCTTGCCCTGTAGACAAAGCACCGGGTCGTTGTGATTAAAACGACGCCAGGTGCAGTGCTATTGCGAACCGCAATCGTGCCCCGTTTTGTTTCTCCTCTGAAGGCTAGTGCAATAAGTGGCAACGTGCTTGGGGTGCCCTTGAACTACTAAGCGTTTCTCTCTAGGAGAAATGGGGCGACTACAGAACGCTACTTACGGTCGTAAAAAAAAGCTAGAAAAAAATATGCGTATGTGTGAAAGAACGAGAACATTTGCTCGTGGCATTTAAACTTTGCGGAGTAACGTCTATGCGTGTGTGGTAATTTGCATTCCCGATACGCCCCAGCGGCAATGCTCATATGGGCAGGGCGGGCCCGTTTACGAGTATCTGTTGACTAAGCCTCCTCAGTAGCGGATGTGAAGCTTGTAGTAGTACGTCGCCCTGTTCTCCTACCTCTTGCCCTCTTTGGTGAAAGCTAAGTTGACGCCCTGTTTCTTAACGAAAGGAGCTTCCGCTGCACCGCCAGCAGTTTTACGCAGCAGGGGCACCTGCTCCATTACTTTGTGCAAAGTTCTTGTCCCAGAGCAGCACTTTGGCGTAGTAGAACTTTATTCATCGGAAGTGTGAGGAAGGGAATCACGGGATATTCGGATTAAAGCTCATAGTGGGCTGCCTTCAAGACTGGACGTCAGGTGGCTGCAGAGCATAGCCTTGCACCGACCGCTTCGGCTCTGCACGTAACACGGAGTTGTACCTCCGGGCCTGAGCGGGGCAACGTATAGTTCAAATGACTGTTTCAGTTACGATGGCCATGAAAGTAATTTCCCGGAAAGGCACAATTACTGACGTACAGCGGGCCAGGTCAGCGAAATGGAGCCAGCATGTTTCATGCGAACGATATTTATTATTGCAGATGAAAATGTCGGGTTGACAGGGGCTTGGAAAATGATGGAAGCAGCGCTAGCCGTAGCTGGACGACGGAAACTAAATTTTAGGAAAGAAAAGATACGAGTAAAGACAGAAATTTCTAGGGTTTTCATGTCGCAAATGAAATTGTGCGAGAGGGAGGGCTTTCTTTGAAAACTTTTCCTGTGCCCGATGGTGGCATAGCAGCGTGCCTGACTTTATTTTTTTAAAGTATACATTTGAACTAACAAACACCTTTAGGCCTTGTACAAGTGAAGTAGCCAGCTATTTCTCAGTTCCCGTTCGTAGTGGTAACCATCTGCACATTATTCCGGGTTCAGAGGAAACATCCTTCCCGCGGATAGAAAGAACGCACAAGTAGAGAGAGGGATAGCGTATACACTGTGCCTTCTTCTTTCAGTGCGCTATCACAGTGGCCGCTCCCCGCAATTTAACCGCAGTGTGTTTGCTTATATGAAGCCTGCTTCTAGCAGGTTTTGTGTGTGTGTGTGTGTGTGTGTGTGTGTGTGTGTGTGTGTGTGTGTGTGTGTGTGTGTGTGTGTGTGTGTGTGTGTGTGTGTGTGTGTGTGTGTGTGTGTGTGTGTGTGCATGTGCGTGCGTGTGTGTGTGTGTGTGTGTGTGTGTGCGCGCGCGTGTGTGCGTTCGTTCGTGCGTGCGTGCGTGCGTGCGTGCGTGCGTGTGTGTGTGTGTGTGTGTGTGTGTGTGTGTGTGTGTGTGTGTGTGTGTGTGTGTGTGTGTGTGTGTGTGTGTGTGTGTGTGTAAATAGTCACCTGCTTTATAAAGCAGGGGACTCACCTTTTATGAAGAAGGTGCAACACGACAAACACCTTATCGTAACAATGTTTAATATTGCAAAAATTGCGAAACACACCCTGCTAGCGCACATATTCCCATTTGGCCTATCTTTGCAAATCGGCTGTCATTTTGTATTAATTCACTAATAAATTTAACGCTTGCACCATCACCTCACCGTGTCCACGAACATTTGTCCGTTTGTTCACCCCACTTGAAAACTCCAGAAAATAAAATACCCGAATCTTATATGTAACCGAGTTTCGAAACGACGCCCCTTTAGTGCGCAACCGGAAGCGTGTGCGACGCTTTAAACAGGAGATTTTTTTTAATGGTACTTATTACAGTGAAACACTGTTCTATGTGCATGAACACAAAGGTTTTAGAAAACGGAACCAAACATAAATAAAAAAGGTCAAAGCAAAAAAAGCACTGTAGAAGGAAGGCAAGGCTGAGCACGCCACCAGTAAGGTGTGCCAACTCCAGTTTTAAGTATTTCCGGCCACACAGTTCCCCAAGATGAGCGAGAGAGAGACTCTTTAATCAGGCAGAAATAGGACTTCATGGAAACAAGATTCTGGCAGCGCCGATCCATCATTCGAGCCTTCCATAAGCTGTACCACCCATTCAAAAACTTATTATTTTCCTTTAAACAGTTCACCTATTGCTGCAGCACAGCTGTGGATGTTCCTGTAGTCCACATTAAGCGTTGAAAAATGATAGCTTTATGGCAGAAGAGCAACGCACAGAAACGACAGAGTCGAGGCACAAACGCAGGATGGACACTGAATCAGTCCCGGTGAAAAGAAAGAAGTTGGCCCCATTGATGAAATCAGATGAATACAGGGTTTAACAAAAAAGGAAAAGGTGAATAGCCACCCGATTCTTGGCCAATCCCCCAGTGTGGGTATGTGCCATCTTTTGATAGGCTAACAACAACAACAACAACAACAACAACAACAACAACAACAACAACGACGACGACGACGACGACGACGACGACGACGACGACGACGACGACGACAACAACAACAACAACAACAACAACAACAACAACAACAACAACAACAACAACAACAACAACAACAACAACAACGACGACGACGACGACGACGACGACGACAACGACAACGACGACGACGACAACAACAACAACAACAACAACAACAACAGGGTTTAAACAGGCGAGAAGAGGTTCATGGGGAAATATTGTCTAGTCTCCGAACGCAAAAGAGGGCCACAGCTTCTGCCGCGGCAGAGCTACAGACGTAGGATCTTACAGACGTAGGATCGCCTTCACAAGCAGCGGGCGCGAGCCGAGAAGCGACGAACATCACGTACAGCTACGTCCAGCATGCAGCCCATCTAAGCCTCCACGGCGTCCCTAGACACTGGGCCGCGGAGGACGCTTCACCACTGGACAAGGCTTCGCTTGAAATTGACGTTGATCAATTAGTCGCCGCACTGAACGAAGACACGAACGTCGAGCACGGCGAGTGCATAAAGGTATTCGTTCACTGTCAACGGTCGATGTGTATGCAAGGCAACGAAACAAGGCAGAGCATGCGTGCATTCCGGCGTTGGGTATATATAGCCCAATCTCAACGTGGATCGCAGTTTTTCGCTACATTTCTGCCTTTCGGTGCGATGCTTACGACCAATGCAATCCAACTAGCCTGACTTCGTTCCCTGATCAGACTAAATGTGTACCAGCATATCTTTTGTTCGTCTTTTTCATGCATTGTTCGTTCTTTGCGATGAAAATATGTTTCCTCTCAACGCAATCCAGGCAGCCCAGCTTTCTACATTAATTACTGTTGCGACCTTCCAGCTTTGTGCTCTCTTTTCTGGCTATTCCCTTAAGAAAACTCATTGGAAGTACGTTATGTAACGAAAGACGCAGTGCTTTTGGGGTTCTCGCGTCTCCAAATCAGAAAGGACCGCTGGGGACGCGCCGTCATAATGCGGTTAGAAGGTCCGGCTAATCAGGCAAAGCTTATCGCGCATTCGCCACGGAGCCCTCCTTCCCATCCCGCAGCGGGGACACTCCGTCGCTCTCTGCACAGCGGCGGACACGGCTTTAGAAGACAGGCGCTGCATCAACTAGCGCAAATAAAGTGTCACACGGCGGCGTCTGGGCGAAACGAGAAAATCTGCAATGCAAAGGTCGACACGGCATGCAGGCGCGGGAGCGCGCGCGCGAGCTAGCGCATAACGACATGCGTAGCCCCATGCGTCGAGAAAACGCCGCTGACGACTTGCGCCTGCAGTGCCTTCACTTTCTCCCTAGGCCATGCATGCCTCTGTATCCCCCCCCTCCCCTCTCTCTCTCTCCTTAGCCCGAGAAAGTGGGAGAAAGCGGGCGATGGAGAGTCAAGCCCTGCCCGGGCCGTGCAGAAAGTGGGCGGCGAAAGAACAAGCGTTGTTCAGCACAAGGGCCGCGCGAGGCGCGTTTCCGGGTTCTCTTTTTCTTTTTCTTTTGTTTGTATTACGCGGTTTCGCCGGACGTCACAGTTCTGCCAGAAAACGACCGCGGTTTGACGACGACGCTCTCAGAGAGCGCTTCCCAGCGAACGAGCGTATAGTCGAAGAATCGAAGCAGCCCTGCGCGTTCATACACGCTATACGTTGCGCACGTTCGTTCGTTTATGCATTGTATTGTCGTCGCACGCGGCCTCCAGCTAAGCTTGTTCGGTCATCCTGCTCGCGCGTGCCGAACCAGCGCGGCAGCGCACTATCATGGCTCCTCGCTCCAGCTAGCGACGACGTTTGATTGCGGTCGTCTTTGTCTATAGAGTGGAGCGCGCAGCAGAAGCGCGTTCGGTGAATCGCATTAGTGTCAGTGTGTTTTGCGTACGCAAGCACTCCTCCGCGTCGTCGTTGGTGCGGTCACACGAGTGGGCATCGGGAACGCTTGGGCGCCTCGCTAGCTGGCGCTAAGCCGTGGCCTGGAGCGAGCCGCCTCCGCGTGTGTGTTTCATTGGGAGTTCCGGTGATCGTTGCTCTCCTTGTAGCGAGTGGCGGAGATTTCTCGCGGTCCGCAGCTCTCTGGCGCTCTCACTCAGCGATGTATGCACATACGTACGCGTTCAGTGCCGATGTTCCGCCGTGCTGAACAATTGGGAACGGGTTCGTGATTGATGTGTCGGTCTTTCCGCGTGTTCCGTCAGCTGCCCGTTAGTCGATGGGTGCTTCTTCTTTTTTTTTTTTGCGTCTTTCTAACGGCTCGTGCAAACGATGGCTTCGTGCGGTCCATCGATGTTGGACCGCAATGCCGCGCCGGGGTCGCGGGAGGGCATGACCGGACGCTGTAATAAAAAGCGAGCGTTTGTTGTTCTAACGGGAGCGGACGCAGTAAGAGGATGTCAGAGACATGCGTTGTGCAGCGCCAGAGAGGAAGGTCTGTCGTTTTGTCATGCGCCGGAGAATTGGAGCGATTGATCGAATCGTCTATCGGAACAGCCCAGCTGTTAAGCGATGACAACACTATTCTGTCAATTTCTTCGGCCGTTCAAAGATGAGCGGCCGAAGAAATTGGTAGAATGTTGCCTGTCGCCTGTTAAGATCTCCATGGGTTCTTCGATGTGACGGGATGAGTTTTCAGGTCCCGCAGTGGAAAGTACTGCTCATCACGTTTTCTCCCTTTTCTTTTTCTTTTTACGTGCGCAAGGAACAGCGCAAATTGTAGTCCTTTCACAAATGTGGTCAAAGGCCAAAGTGAAGGCCGCCTTTTGTAACTCTTAGGCCTTTGCCTTACGTTCAACTTTGTTTATTTTGCGCGTTGTAACTATCATCACCAGATTTTTTTTTGCAGCGAAATAACGATTTGCCACAGAAGTCGACAACTCAACTACAGGGCTGGAAATATGGCGTTCCGCAAAAGTATGGGAAGGCGCCGACGTCGTAACAGACAAGACCTATGGAGGTATTGGGAGGGCGAATGTGAGGTGCCGATTGGAAAGCAACAAAATTAGGGACACGGCTACATGAAAGCAACCAACAACAAGCAGGCACCAACAAGACTGTCAATACCTCATCCTTGAGCATCTGTCAAGGTTTGTGGTGTGTGACGTGTGCACAAATTGCCGGGGGGATTCATCTGACAGCACGATTACAAAACCGAGTTTTGCAGCGACCGCTCTACAGGAGATTTTGTGGGCATGTGTTTGTGTGTTTGTGGTTAATGACGTTGTCCTCGCAGTCGCCACATCGCAATCTGCCATGCCCACTTGCTGGAAGGAGATGGTTTTGTGTGCAGGCAGACGACAGCACTAGCAAGATGCAACGTGTGGACCAGGGACAAAAAGTGGCTGCTATCAAGAATGCGCCATCTATCGTTATGTGATGAAAGTCAGACTGGGAGAGGGCGCACTTGATGCTTGAAGAGCGGAAGCGGGACAACTATCGTTGTCACTCGGGCCTTAAGACAGGCGATGGAAACTGGACATTTTTGTTTCTTCTTTAGTGCGAAAGCTCCACTTGACTACTTGACTAGCAAAGCTGAAAACCCCGAGGTATGTGTGAAGCCTCAACCTTTGACGGAGCTCAGGCCTTGCGCAGCTGCGCCGTCAACGTGCGGACCCCCCCTCCTCGTTGCGCGCGGCTGCGGTTAGCGGTTGACGATAAGACCTTACATGCGGTTGCCTTTGAGGCGGTGTTGCCTCAAGTGCTTTCGCACGACTTACTTGGCTTAACTACGTTCAAACCCTATACCTAACCTGCCGCGGTGGCTCAGTGGTTAGGGCGCTCAGCTACTAATCCGGAGTTCTCGGGTTCGAACCCGACCGCGGCGACCACGTTTCGATGGAGACGAAACGCGAAAGGAGCCCGTGTGCTGTGCGATGCCAGTGCACGTTAAAGATTCCCAGGTGGTCGAAATTATTCCGGAGACCTCCTCCTCCTCCTTCTTCTTCTTCTACTTAGTAAGCATGGCACATACCCACGCAGGGGGATTGGCCAAGGTTCAGTAGATCCCAATGAGGTATTTGCGCGGGGAAAAATAGGCGTGAGAAGACTAAATCAACATAAAAATTGGAACATTCAAATGAATTAAAGAAATATGAATTACCAGGAATAGAATCGAGCATTTTTGGTCATGCGACAAAATTTTGTATACAGCTAACAAGGTAATCGATCAGTTGCACTTATGTAATCATGAAGGTAGCCGCAGACACTGCTTAACGGGAATCCCTTTGCGCTCGCACCGAACGAAAGAATAACTGGAAGAGACAGTGGGAGTCCTAACCTCGAAAGAGGGACATCTAAATACTGTTTTCTCTGAACTGCGAACCGCCGGCAAGAGAGGAGAAAATGATATATTGTTTCAACTTGCCCACATGATACACAAAGGTATGTCGCAGCGAACCCACATCTGCATAAGTACAAATTTAAGTGAGGGATTCTGCATCGCAGAAGCGTCATTGACACCTCACTGCACCTTTTTCTTCCTTTATTCTTTCACTTCTTTCTTTATCAATTCCCTTACGGCGCGGTTCGGGAGTCCGCCGAGATATGTGAGACAGTTACTGCGTCATTTCGTTTCCTCAAAAACCGACCAGTTGAAACCCTACCAATTTTCTTTTCTTTTTCGCGAAGGGTTGAATTGATAAGTTTGTAGCCTCCCGAAGGAACCGGGAGCTCTGAACAGAATCTATGAGACTCACTCCTGGCGCATCAATTTAAGGCTTCCCATAGCAATGGTGTGCAACAACTTCAGATCCCAGCAGTGGAACAGAATCTTTACTCCATTTTCCCGCTGCAGTCAAAGAGTCAAAGAGTCAAGAGTTTATTCAGACAACGTGTTGTACAGTTGCCTAGGGCGCAGACCAGAAGGCAAATGGATGCCTGACAGAGTATTGAAGAAGCGTAGCTTGTTGGGCCAGTTGGTGCATGGTATGTGGAAAACCAGCGAAAAGGACGTTGTCCAGCGTTGTCCTTCGTTGTCCTGTGTACTTCTCCTCCTTGTGAATGCGTCCTTTTCGCTGGTTTTCCACATACCTGACAGAGTCTTCGCCCTTGTTGCTCTTATTCGAGAGCACAAGACATTCAGCGCATAAAATAGACACTAAACGGGGAAATACAGAGTGGTTTGTTAACATTGAAACCGGCGTTATTTCATATTCAACATTTATGAACAACAGTTGGACAAATACTGTGATAAACAACAGAATAAAAACGAAAAGAGTGGTCACGGCTAATGTCACAAGAGTGGTCACGGCTAATGTCACGCTATCGAATCCTGGCTACGGCGACATCATTTCAATAGAGGCAAAATGCGCAAACATCAGCGCGCTGTGCGCTGTCAGCACAATTTGAAGAGCCTCTACGCGGTTAAGATTTGTCCGGATTCTACTACTGCAGTGTCCCTCATAGCCTACGTCAAGATTCGGGACGTTAAAACCTTACAAATCAAATCAAGCAAATTTTACATCATTCGTTAGCCCCTACATCCTCCTCTAATTTCTTTTTCGAGGAAAGCTCTGCGGGTAGCGGCAGGGGAAAGTTCACAAATTGAAAGACTGTAACAAGGAAGTATAAGGAGCTGCTCCAGGCGCTGTCCGCCGTGAGGGAGATCATATTCCTCGAGACCGGGCCAGCGTTGGCACGCAAACCACTAGAGGCGCGCGCGCGCGCACGCAAGCCTTTGCCAACATCGTCATCACAGCCCGCCCATGCCAGATGAAGAGAGCGCAGGCAGGACTGCATTGCCTGCGGGGCCATCGCTCCAATACGTCGTCATTTTTTTTTTTTCGCGTGAACCGTCCGAAGTGAGCGGCCGCCGTTGTCAGCCAGGCGTCGAAGAGTCGGCGAGATTCTGCGTCCAGCGCGTGCTACCAGGAAGGTTATCTGCGCGAACAAGTTGCACCGTAAACAGCCAGGAAGGGTCGAAGTGATGTGGCCTGGAGCGGGCACTCAGGCAACAACGCCGAAGGTGTGGACAGAGGCAGGGGGGCGCATGACAAGGTCGCACCTGTCGGAGCAGTCTTATATGCGAGCACAAACGTTGGCGGCGTCCGCCAATATCCAAAACTCATCCCCTGCTCCTCCGATGATGCGGGAAAATTGTGGCCGTGCGCGCGGCGTGCCCGACAAGGCTGACGACGGGGTAAAAGCGAAGCGCACGGGGGAACCAGTCGCACTCTATGTATTTTTCCTCTCCTTCTCGTTCTCGTGGCCTCTCAACAAGCTCCGATGCCCACCGCTTGTTGTCATGTGAAGACGTGTGCTAAGGCCTCTTTAGTGTGTCAGAAAGTGCTCAGGATTTATTTATAGGCACGCGTCCATGCTGGCCTATTGGTAATTCGTGTAGCACATGAAGGCGGCAAGCACTTTGTAGTTGGTAGCGCAAGTTAGTAGCCTACGCTTATAGAATTGAACAGAAAATAGTTCGGTGGTGCTTAGACAGTAGCTGTATTGTGCGGCCTTGCAAACGTAGATATGAAGAAAAAGTAGCGCGCCTCTTTAAAATGCAAAAAAAAAACTGCGATTAACAAAATACTACCCTTGTTGCTCCCACCACTGACGCATACAAGCAGTGGCATAGAAACTGACTTCTGGCACTATAATAAGTTAATAAGTTCCCCCGTGCGAGCTTTGTGTATTTTAAAGTAACTAGCATCATTTTAAATTCTTATAAGTAGCGCGGATTGCTTTTGTAGATTTGAAACAGGCGCTGCCCGCAATTATTATGGTTGGTTTATAATTACACAGTCATTGCAATCAGGTGCTGGGGTAAGAGGCGCCTGTTCACATCATTGCGTTCGGTTAAAGCAAACAGGAACGAATCCAAGACGACCGGCATTCGTGGAGGCAGGGTGAGGGAACCCAGAAAATACAAAGTGGAAGAGAGAGGAGATTCTCACGGAGCTTTGTCGCGTCTTCACACGAAATTTATTTACGAATAGTGCGAAGCGTCATTTTTCCGTGCTGGGCAGTCTTACTGCGAAACGTTTCAATTTCTGGTGCGCGTGTAACATGCATATTGTTCGCAATAATAAGCCAACAGTGCGAGACCAGAGATTGCTGCGGCATTGAGCTGCCCATTAGCGAAAGCTTTGCAAAATTAGAAAAAGCTTTTCCTACATCAGAGGAGGGGCTTTCGGGAGTACAAAGAGTGATGTATCGATTAAATGATGTTTTAGATGACATTTCTCAACTGTACGGAAAGTCTTCCTCTGAGCCGGTAAAGCAACCCTTCCACTGTTTACACTGTTTTGTTGTAAAATTGGCACCATACTTACTTCTGTCTGTCAGACGGGAGATTTGTGGTAAGGGTGCATTATCTCACACAGCTAATCTGAAGTGAATACACAGAGAATATATGTTGCTGGACTTCAATTCAAAACAATTTTTTTTCTGTCTGCAATTATAAAAAAAGGTCCATAACGCGTACTAATTAATCTAACTTACAATGTTATGTGCGAGTCTTATGAAAAGAACGCTGTCGTTTCAAGCCTTCCTGAGGTAAGGGCAGAAAGAGTGGGTTTTCAAAAATGTGGCTTTCATTGCTCTTAAGACCGCGCACTAAAAATTCTTCACGCCGTGCAGAAAACAACTGCATCGCAAAAGAACAGGATAGTAAGCCGCTGACGGAAGTACACACTTGTTATCGAGAGATATGATAACAAATACATATGAAGGTGTATGAAATATCTACGATGTAAAAAAATTCATACTATTCGCAGTAATATATATACAAAGATGCTTGAGTTCTCCCAGGCTGTACCAACAGATTTTAAGTGCTGGCTCAATCTACTTGAGCATCCTGTGTAAGTCATCGACATCATGTTTCTCAGTGACTCAGTAATTCCATCGTCCACCCGGGCTTCGTTTTCATGTTCCAGTCGTGTCAGCGTCCATGCAATTTAAAAACGTTGCAATGTATCAGCTTTGAGCGCATCACTTGTTTTACGAGTCTTGTGGATCTAGCTAGGTCTCTTACACTGTGCTGATTTCACTGTGATTTTCCGTGCTGAAGGCGTCGTGGTTGTTCTTGGCTTGACAACATCGGTCAAGGTATGTCTGACCTTCTTCATGTTTTGTTTGGGGCCCTGCGTTCACATGTTCCGGCGATGGTGCCTGGTAACCTGATGAACTTCCTACAGCTGGTGCTTTCCTTTGAGTCCCTAATTTCCACCTTCGCAGCAAACTTCCTTGCGAACTAAAATGGATGGGGCTAAACCTCGTGGATCTCATATGCACCGAAAATTTCCGTTTATATTGCAGTGGAACTGCGCTGGGATTTTAAGTCGGTTAGCAGAACTCAAACTATTCTTGAAAGAGACTTGTGTTCCAGTATTGGCCCTGTCAGAAGCTGGCCTGCCAAGCGGGAGATGTTTGACTGGATATGTCGCCCATAGAAACTGCAGCATAAAGTCGTTTCTTGCAGGAAGTGCTGCGCTTTACATAAGAAGAGAAATTCCACATGTTTCTCTAAGCGTTGCCGATCTTTGCACGGATGACATTGAGGTAGCGGCTGCAAGAATACAGCTCGGCTCTCGAACCCTTTCTATTGCATCCGTGTACGTGTCTCCGCGGAAGAAGGTAGCATTAGATTTGTTTCTACAGCAGCTCTGCGACCGCTGCCCAGCACCTAGAATCATCTGCGGTGATTTCAATGCCCATCATGCCGTTTGGGGCGACAGGAACACGGATTCCCGTGGACGCAAACTTGTAGAGGTTATTGACAGTTTGGACCTGTGTGTTGCCAATGACGGAAGCCCCACTTTTTTCCGGCCTCCAGCCTCAGCGACAGCTATAGACCTGACACTGCATTCACCTGACGTCCGCGTGAGTTGGTCAACAGCACCCGACCGCATGGGAAGTGATCACTATCCGATTTTTGTGTTTGCTGCCGACTTTCGTATGCATATGCTCCTAAAATTAGCAACGTGGTCAACTGGGACAAGTACAGAAGGCACCTATAACGTGTTTCTGGTGATGTTGTTGACAAAATGATTTCTAGTAAGCTAGCAGCAACTACGGCGGTCAAGTTACCTGATCATTTTCCGGCCCCGGATTTAAAACTCAGGAACCTTTGCGCAGCGAGAAGGGCGGAGCGCCAACTCATGCGGAAGAAGGACGACAAGGACTTGAAGGCGACCTGCAATAGGCTGAATTTTGCCAATAGACGTCACACGAACAAGCTCTACAGGTCGCAATGGGCCTCATACTGCGCTAGTTTGACTGTGTTCTCACCGATGACGAGAATATAACAAGTTATTGGCAGCCTTGCTGGAGAATCTCGCCCTTCGAAGCCTTTTGAAGCTCTTGCAATACGCAAGGAAAAACCTATTGCGTGCTTGGCAGAGGAATTTGCAGACGCACTCGTACGCGCTGATTCTGGAATAGATATATATTCACCACCTGCTTCCTCCAGGTCTATCATGGACGTCCCGTTCACGCTTCGTGAGCTTCAGACTGCGCTCAGTGGCCTGCGGCGCCGGTGTTCACCAGGTCCCGACGGCATCACCAATCAAATGCTGAATAATCTGCCCTTGCAACTCAGAAAGGAGCTCCTCAACTTTGTCAATCGAGTTTGGGAGACTGGCGATGTTCCTCCGTCATGGCAGGTGGCACATGTAGTTCCGGTACTGAAGCCTGGCAAAGACATGACAGACCTTGCCTCGTATCGCCCAGTGTCATTGACCTCCTGTGTAGCTAAGTTGATGGAGAAGCTGGTAAATGAACGCTTATCATGGTGGCTTGAGGACAGCAAGGCACTGCCATCCTGTATGACAGGATTCCACCGAGGTCTTAGTGCCCAAGATAGCGTCTTAGACTTGATCAGTCACATTGAACACCATAGAGCTTTCGGCCTTTCCACCTTAGCCATTTTTCTTGATGTTGCGAAAGCTTACCACAGCGTGCTTCAGAGCTCAATTCTAAACAGTTTGCAAGGCATGGGCATACAGGGCCATATGTTAAGATTCATTTACAAGTTTATAAGTGATCGCGCGGTTCGTGTACGGTTAGGGAGTACGTTAAGCACCGAAAGGGTTCTGTCACGAGGTGTGCCTCAAGGAAGTGTTCTTTCCCCCACGCTCTTTAACGCCGTAATGGCTGGCCTACCCGATTAGTTGAAAAAAAGTTGCAGGCAAGTGCGTATGTCACTTTATGCTGACGACATCTGTATTTGGATTACTGGCTACCAACACAAGCGATAAGCCCTGATAGCTCGACAGGCTATACTTTCGGCACAAGCTTACCTTAAAGGTGTGGGTTGTCTCTGTCAGTGGACAAATTTGGCTTTATTCTGTTTCCAGGTGTAGGAAGACGTCAAGCGCGGTTGAAGATAGACCTCGGTCACTCTTGCATCCGTCAATTCAACCACGCGCGTTTCCTGGGCGTCCTTATTGACTCCCGTCTACAGCGGCGAAAAGCTGTAGACGCGATTGTTTCATCTATATCTTCTCGTCTCAATGTGATCCGTAGAATTGCACGTGAGCAATGGGGAAACCATCCTTCTTCAATGGTCAAACTTCATGAAGCGCTGGTGGTCAGCCGGATAATGTATCAATTACATTTAATTTCCCCCTCGGCATCACAACTTGAGCGTCTCGAAGTTGTCCACAGAAAGGGCCTAAGAAGAGCCATTGGAGTTCCCCAGGCGGCTGCGAATAAGGCAGTACTTCATGAGTCCCTATCGAAACCTTATCGCTTCTCAGAGACTATTAATGCATCTTGACCGCTTAGGAGAGACGGTAGCTGGGCGATCCCTTCTCCAGCGGCTCTGCAAGAGATATGAGTCGAAGGGTTACTTGGCACTCAATACTCTTAGTTCTTTAGGCATTAATGTCCGAAGGCAAAGGAAACGGTTGAAACCCCCCTAGTCTTTTTCGACCCTCGACTGTAAGGTCACAATTCCCCATGTGAGCGCAAAGCGCAGCTCTCCTTTGGCAGCAACGCGTTCGCTTGTACTGGAATACTTGGAAACAGAGTATGCCTGCCATCTTCAAATTTTCACGGATGGTTCTGTGGACAAGGTCAAACAAGCTAGCGCAGCGGCTTTTTACATTCCTTCTTTGGACTAAGTGGTCCGTACGCTGTACTGCTGTTGTATCCTCCACAACGGCTGAAAGTGTTGCTTTTGAGGCGGCTTTACGGAAGTTAGGATCTTGTCCGGCTCAACCTGTTGTCATCCTAACTGATTCAAAATCTGCCCTTCAGTGGTTAGAGCGCGGATTCCCTACTGACGCCTTGTCTCTAAGCTCTCTGCGCTTGGTGCAGAATCTGCACAGCAGAGGCTTTACTCTACATTTCCAGTGGGTGCCCTCTCACATAGGAGTCAACGGTAATGAGGTGGCAGACAGTCTCGCCCATAAAGCTCTCTCAAGGATTCCATCTAAAAAAGTACCTCAAGATGGGAAAAGTCTCTGCATGAAAACGGTGCTCGATCACTCCAGTACCCTGTGGAGTGCCTCCCACAAGCCATGTGTGACCAAGGGACTGAGAAGATCTCAGGCGACCCTTCTACATCGAATTCGCACGGCCTCTGCTCGCACTCCTGCATGGATGCATAAGACCGGCATAGCATCGTCTCCGCTCTGCTCTTTATGTGGTGTGTGCGGGGATATCGAACATTATATTATGTACTGCCCAAAGTACAACGCGGAAAGGCATGTGATGTTCGCTTCCTTCAAGAAGACAGGAACCCGTCACAGCACAGTGCAGGACATTGTCTACCCGAGTGGAAACCAGACATGCTGAAGGGAGGCTGCACGCCTTCTTTTAACATTTCTGCAGAACACGGATCTTGTTTTTAAATGGTGACAGCAGGAACGGACTATGACCTACTGTGATTGAATGTGTGCGTAGATGGTGTCTTCCGGAGTGGACTACTTTATACTGTGGGTGAATGTGTGTATGGAGTGTGGCACTACAATGGCCTATGTTCTAGTGTGACTGAATATGTGCATAGATGGTGACTTCTGGAGTGGACTGTGATGTGAACTGTGTGGATTGATTGTGTGCATAGATGGTGACAGCGGGAGAGAATGTGTGCTATTATAAGAGACTGTGCGCTTAGCGGGGTAGATGCGGCATTGTCAATATCGAAGGGACGCTGCGGTGGAGCAATTGCCGGCAGACAAAGCAAGGCTAACCCCACATGTAGCATTCAACACCTCAACCTCAACCTCAACATCGGTCTGGCTGCAAGTTGTCACGTGAGCTGGCACTAGAAGAAGACACTCAGGCGGGAAAGATATTGGCATCGCGTACGAAGGTGAATGCCCCCGCAGTGGTTACACTCACTCACTCACTCACTCACTCACTCACTCACTCACTCACTCACTCACTCACTCACTCACTCACTCACTCACTCACTCACTCACTCACTCACTGCATGGTCAATCACTCACTCACACTCACTCCCTCACACTCACTCACTCACTCACTGACTGACTGACTGGACTAATGACTCACTCACTCACTCACTCACTCACTCACTCACTCACTCACTCACTCACTCACTCACTCACTCACTCACTCACTCACTCACTCACGCACGCACGCACGCACGCACGCCCCCACCCACACGAGCGCGCGTGTGTAGTATCGTAGAGAGCGCTACTTAGGCCTTGTATGTTCCCCGAAACGATAAAAATTACGTACTGACAGTGTGAATACACAAACTCGCCTTCAGGTTGCACTACCATAAGGCCCTGAAGCTTAATCGGTAAACAAAAAACAAATAATAATTGCAGAAAAAGGACAAAGGAAAAAATGCAAGCCTGTTGAACAGCACTCGGTGGTTGTGGGCGTACCGCAGGTTGCGCATCCATGTCTTAGGCAAACGTTCGGCCTTCTCCTCCTAGAGGGCGCTCCTCCGCCTTTGCCTCCTCGTTAACAATCGGCTGCGCACGTGTTCCTCGTCGCAGCGCAAGAGACACAGCAGCAGCAACAACAACAGTAGGGCGCCACGCGTCCGGTCCACGCTTTCAAGGACCCGCTGTTTGACTTTCACAAACCAGAGTAGGTTCGCGCCCACACATGCACGCATGCGAACGTGCCATCTACGCCGCGTCCAGCCCTGATCTCAGCCGGTCAAGGCGAGCCTTGCCGTTGGGGCCGAGCGAATCCTTCCGACGGCGGCGGCGGAGGTCCATTGTATGCGTGCGCGCTCGCACACAATGCCGGACCGAAGCGAGGTTCCGCGCAGCTTCGCAACCGGTGCCGGGCAGACATCCTCCTCGCCCGAGTGTGTGCCGCATTGTGTGGCGAATTAACGCGCCTCCCTGTCGATTCGTTTCCCGGCCCAAGGTTATATATGCAGGCTGAACCTCCGAACCACTGCGGATCGAAGACGCGGCTGATCAGACGGACCCGTCGGGTTTGAATAATGAACCACCGCCGATCAGCTGATAGTTTGCGCACTACACGAGGAATGTAAGCCAGGGCCACCTAACTGCTATAAAGGCGCGATTCAATGCAGCGGGCATGGGATCGACGGTTGCATATGCGTCGAAGAACGCGAGGGCCAAAATTATGCTGTCTTGCAGTGACAAGCTGACACGCTTCCTAGGCTAAGGCACGCGCAATGTGACGCTTTAGAACGTAGACCGAGCATTGGGTTATCGCACGCATAAGCGCAGCTTTTTTCATATATAGGCGAAGCTCGAGCCGACCTACTGAGACGGCGTTGCATTGCAAAGCTTGCACTGCCTGCAGCTACGAATATCCTCCTCGTCCCTGAGTCCAGCTGCGACTCTAATATACCACGATCCATAAACTGAATTAAAGAAATACTGAGTTGCAGCGCGTGCCTTCGGTGCAAACGGGACCGGGAACACTTATTGTACCGCAGAGAATTTGTAAACCACCAGGGTTTACTCGAAGAGTCACGCTGTTGGAGAAACAAACCGTATTCGCAGTCACGCTGTTCAAATTCGAAACAAAAGGGCACACGCCATTGCTACTGCAGAAATATGTTACTTAGTCTCGATTACTGTAATCTAAATGGGAAAGCGTGACCTTCGGAAGCTTCCCGTGAAGTCGAGTTCCTACAGAGAGAGAAAGAGAGAGAGAGAGCGAGTGAACTTTATGGGCTCTAAAAAGTCTTGCAGAGCTCCCGTGGTTGGGTCCTCATTCCAGGAATCTCGCGGCCTTTGCTGCCAGGCTAGCCAGTTCAACAAGCCAAAGCTGGTCTTCGATTCCCAGCTGGACAGCGCAGCCTCCCACTGCTCCGGCGTGGCGTTGTGGATTATGGGTACTGCATCTAGTTTCTGACAGGCCCATGTGGTGTGGTAAAGTGCCGGTTTCTCTTCGCACCAGGGATTCGAGTCCGTGTGTACGGTCGGGTGTGTCTTGTATAGAAAGAGACATGGATATGAGTTTTTAGCTGCCGCCATGACACTGACTGCTCCCTGTGTAATATCTTGTGGTACGGGGGATACCGGCTTCTGATTCCCCGGAGGCTCTATACTTGGCTATGTCACCTACATTCAATGCCGAACTTGCCGAGAGAAGCTTCTAAAAGCTTGTTGAAGAGTCTCTCGCTGGAGACCTGAACCCGCAGATAGGGATGAGATGGGAGAGCGAAGTAGACAGCGAGAAAGTGGAGTTGTAATAGACGCTTGCGGATTAATTTCGATCGCCTCTAGTTTTTTTAAACTAAACCTTAGTGGTAGTGGCTCTTTTTTCTTTATGAGGGAAGGAAAGTGGTGCAGTAACTGTTTCTCTTCTCGGTGGGCACCTCAGCCGCGCCGTGAACTGAAATCGCTCAGCTCACAGGCTTTTATGCGCTTCGCCTCCACCGAATGCAATATCCCTTAATTTAGCTGAAATGGGTTGACACTTTGCGAGCGCGTATTTGCCACCTATCTCAGATGCCCGGTTACCGCCTTGCAATTTCTGTTACCAAGCCAACTGCAACGTTCACCGAAGACCTTGATGCTCATTGCGCCTTTTCACGATCGTTTTTACACCTGCCTCGATACCGTGCTCCCCTTATGAAGCCTGCATCGACCTCGAGAGCTCCTTTCCATACCCGGCATCAGAAGAAAGCAGACCTGTCATTGTTACCACCACAACAGACTAATCTAGAATTCGTGTGGTCAGTGACCATATCCATGGTCACTGTGTAGACGAGCGGTCAGTGCCCATACTAATGGCCACTGGCCACCCGTGTACGCAGGCGGCTCAGTGAACTCTACCAGTTCTTCGGGCTCTGTACTCATCACAGGTCCATCGCAACCGTGGTAACCAGGCTTCTTCGACGGGTGCAATACTTGCTGCCCTTCGTGCAGCCATTGAGTGCATCAGCCAAGAAAACCCTCACCAGTGGTCTGTATTCTCCGCCTCTAAAGCGGCTCTCCAAGGCCTACAATCCGTTCTTCGTCCGAGGTGTACCATGTACTGTAACTGGACAACTAAATCATAGTGCCATTGTCAAAGGACTCGATACACTTAGTCAATATGGCTGCCGGGGGTACTGCGGCATCCCTGGAAAACAGTGAGTGGACGAGGCCACCCGATCTGCCGACGACGCCGGTGTTTCGGTACCAAACCTGATCTCGAGTCGACGCAGCAGGTGCATTTCCAACGCTTACGCAGGAGACCACGCTTGACCTGTGAAATTCTGGCATGTTTTAGAATTCACACGTGCGCTTCCTAGCTGAAGCCCATACCCAGCAATTCTGGACAAAAGCATTTTTTTAGTGGGAAACCTGTTACGAACGCAATTTTTTATACAATGTATGATTTCACTATAACAATCAATATATCTGCAGATCACCGCAGTGTTGTATTTTTTCGATTCATGTTCTTGCTATCGTCAAAAGCGTTCCTCATTGGTTTTCTATGGCAGCCTTAACTGTTCGATGCGATCGATGGAATCCCTCTAAAAGGAAGGCTTTGCTATATATATCAGATTAATGGACCATTACCTTCAATATTTCCATAGCAGTGTCTTACAATTTTTCAATTTTAAAAATTGCTGCCAGAGAAAGCTGGACTTGGATGTGAAGCATCTTTGCTGTGTTGCCTACGGCTCCACGTTGCCTTTACCAATCAATATTAATTTCTCAACAGCATGCCAGATAGCCCTACATGTACTGTCTGAATTTAAGTAACGCCTTGTATTTGGCGTTCAGTGGCAACCGTTATGATGTGCTCCAAACAGTGTTGATCCTCGCTAGCCGGCGGAAATGAAAATCCTCGAATGGCGGACTCAGCGATCGCCGGATCGAACTTGATTGCCAGACTCTCCTGCTTCTCGAGGGAGTAGTGCCTGTGCGTTAGGTTATTTATTTGCTTATTTACTACAGTATCCACAGCGCCGCGTGGCATTGCAATGTAGGGGGGGGGGGGGGGGGCAACAATAGCACAACATAAAAAAGGACGTACACAAAAAACAAAACAAGTAAGCAAGCCATAAAACTTACAACCATTGTAGAAAGCGATGATTTAAACGTAGTGCACTTTACGCAAAGGCAAGGAAAATAAATTATTGGAGGTAATATGGAACCAATATCCTGTGGAAGTTTACTGCATTTTGTTCTTATTCCCGGGAAAAAAAGACACCATGACATCACGTCTTTGTCGCACAACCTCCTACTAGACATCCTTCTTTCTTTTTTAGCTCGGCTTTCCTTTCTCCTTCCGCTTTGCATGCCCTAGTGTGTAGAGTAGCGGATTGGAACCTTCTTCTGGTTCTCCGCTCTTCTGTTCCCACCCTCTCTCTCTTTATATATCAGCAGTAAATGTTCGGTGTAAGAATATTACGCTGAATGGGATAGTGAACTGCCATGCTTTTTTTCTACTTTTTGCAAACAAAGCCACAAAGGAAAACGTCAACATATTCATAAAGCTGTTTCATTAGCGTCCATTATTGCACAAAATACCATCAGCTATTCAAGAGCGCTATGCTAGAAGGGATAGTCGAATGAAGTACGTTCGTTTCCTAAATTGGAATTCTTTTACTGTGCCGAACGGATATCGCAGGGGCAGAGTTAAAAGGAGCCGGTGCTGCCCCCCCCCCCCCCCCCCCCCTGCTTTTCGGAGGGAAAATTTTCTTCATGACACCCCCTCCTGCCCCCCCTTCCCCGCGCCTCCATGTCACGCCCTCCAAGAGTTGGCCATAAATCCGCCCATGGTCACATATGTGTAAGACACCGTCACTCGGCCTAAGGAGCCAGCTGCGCGTGTTCATTGAATTTTTCCGGACTTCGGGCAGAAGTTCAATAAATTTTTCGTCTTCTTCATGGAGTGCACTCGTTCAAAGACGATATGAAAAGACTAGGCAGATAAGAGTATCGGTAATAGTTTCAGCTAGGATAGCCGGCGGTAAATATATTATCTCATGTATTTATCTAGATGTCTAGAGGAAGTGACCCTGACGTGTCGGAGGGCTGTTGCCGACCAATACGATGCTCTAGCTGATTGGTGAGGAAATATCTTGACTGCTGTGCAGTTATTTTTGAAAAGACGCGCGTTTCACTCAATGGTTGGGCTGCCCAGTACGGACACCGACATTTACGCTGTACAGTATGGTGGCGCCAACTTGTGTAGCACAGTTGAAGCAGACGATCCTAGTGCGTACAGCCCAACACAGCACAATCGTTTTCATTCTGTGCGTACTAGATGGCGCTATGTCAGTTTTTTCGGCTACGTTGCCTCGATCATTGGCATCCTATCGTCGACACGTGCAACGTTCCAGCATGTCTTTGTTTTGTAGCTGTTTTGTATTTATTAAAGAAACGTCAGCAAGCCTTAAGCACAGTACGCATGTCAGCCACGAAGAAGAAGCAATAATTTTATTTCATAGCCTATCTAAAGTGCTGCTCTGGTACCTCAGGGCGGCATATTAATTTTCATTTATTTCAGAAAAGTTGTGGGAGGAGGGGAGGGGGAAGCGGCTGGGTGTTAACTGTGTATAAAATCACGTACAACGTCTGTAGTACCTTATTCATTGGTGGTTCATTTATTTCACGACAATATAAAACATTCTTGAAGGCTTTGAATATAGAGTGAAGAGCACCACGTCTGTCTAAATTATGTCTGCTACCATCAAGACGTAACGACATTAGCCTCTAAGCCTTTAAAAAGCTTAAAAGAGATCAGTTTTTTCTTCAGTTTCACTATAATACCGTTGCGGCAAAACCTATCGACGAGAGTAATTCCCACAAAACTGCGAGAGCCAACGTCGGATGCATGCGCAGATGTCGGACGTCTGTTCGGTTTCCGGTCTGCCAGCTTTAGCACTGTTGTTGTTCTCAGTCTTCGTGCGCTCTCATAACCGGAGACGACATGCTCCACATCTGTTTAACGCTGGCCTACAACATTTGAATGCGCATAGCACTGGGATGAACGGCGTTGTGGGATGGCAGCAAATGCGTAGTGACTAAGTACAGCTTTCTTAAAGAATGTACAGTCCACAGGGTTACCTTTCTGGTGATACTATCCGCATCTGTTGTTTTCAGTACTCGACAACTTTGTCGCAAGTGCGTCGCCAGCGTTTCGCATCTCTCGGCGCTGGCAGGAACTCTTATCTTCGGCCTTAGAAGTCCAGGACTTCCAGGGATGCTAGGAGAGCACCACTTTATGGCTTAGAAGCAACCTATTCGGGCTGCATATTTTAGTTCCTGGTCACGTGACCCTCTGGCGTCATCACAACCTGCCCACCTTAAAAGGTGGCAGTTTAATTATTCATTGGTCTCGAGAGGTTGCTCGGGGAGAGTAACCTGGGTCTGACAAGCCCCACCGGTGGCAGCACCTGCCATCGTAGGACAGTGGCGCTGCACCAATGCGCCAGGATTGGTATTAGGACTTCCAGTGTTCTACGAATGTAAAGAATGATCAACTGCGCGTAAGTGGGCATTAACCCATTATCGCTATCGCGTCGTACCTTTAAGCCAGAGCCAGCGGAGCTTAAGTGTCCGCTCCAGTGAAACCGAAAACCGAAACCAATGTGCGAACTGAAGTGGTAGTGCTAGCCCACCTAATTCGCATTTGGCCTAACCTCGCTTAATCTTCCGTCATTTCTTGGACAAAGGCTGTGCTCTCAGTTGTTCCCTTCTGTTCTTATCATACTGATAACTACACTTATTCGCACTCGTGACCACATGTAACTTTTCTCTCAACTCCAATGCGTTTAGGGAAGTCTCCCTAGGGGCAAGGTGGAGTAAATTTGTAGCAAGGAAGTATCTGCGCCTATATTAATGCTCTTTATGTATGGTTCAATTAGAGTCCGCAGCGGCGCAGTGGCTATAGGCGGCGTTCATGTCATTATCGCCAATGCACAAAACGGTTTGCAAATATGGAAGACTAGCTTGTGCTTGCTTGTAATCATTTAGCGTTGTGAGAGGAAACTAAGAGATGTGAATGTTGTCGAAAACAGACGATAATACACAATATGCGATTTCTGTGGCTATAACGCTTTTAGAAAAGCTTGCCTGGGTTAAGGCGCAATAAAACGTGTTGTCTAAAGCACAGGATATCCGGCCATGTGTGTTTGGTTCGTAGTTTCCGCCACGAAACCCTGTGCTGATCACATTCTCCAAGGGGAGGGGGAGCTGGTCTGGAACGCTCAGGTGCAGTCGACAGTGTAGGCGTGCTCGATGAAGCAGCGGGAGCAGAGGTAAATGCATAATAGTGATTCGAAAGAGAGGCGATTTGAAGCAGAGCCAGCCATTTCGGAGATTGGAATTCTCTAAACATTTCTTTCTGTTACGTGGGTAACAATTTTTTATAACTGTAGCAAACAGCAATAATAATCATTAGATTTGATTTCTGATTACTAACTTTTCACACATTGGGGCAACGTATGGCGCGCGACGGGTTTTTACGTTACATGCGTTTTATTACTGCTCAGTCAAGAGTTAAGCTTTTAGTCTTCGACTCTAATAGTCGCAGCATCAAAATTAATGCGCTAAATATTTTTGTGTCATTAACTTTGTACTTAAGTAAGAGGGGGAAAGCTTGAATACTAGGCTATCTGCAGCTCTCGCTGAGGAATAGCAACTTGAGGTAATGTGGGTGTGGGTGGAGTTTCACTGCAAACTTAAATTGCATCCGACCATAGGATGCTTCATCCGAGCGAGTCTTCTTCTGTCAGGAGGGGCCCATCTCTGGTTGGAAAATGCTGTTCCTTCATATGAACGTTAATTCTACCCCCCCCCCCCTCCCTCACACACACCCATACACTAGCATAGCAAGAGCACCCAACTGTTCCAGGTCGTGCCACACCCCCGTTACTCTTCTTACGTAGCGACAGGAGATGTTCACTAACTGGGCAGATGTGAGGCTTCTCTCAAAGTGGACAGTTCAAGTATGATGAGGCTGGCTGCGGTGAGTCATTGGCCTGGAGAAAACCAAACGCCCCTTTTTTTTTTCTGCAGTACCACTACAGGTTTATTTTTTTATGACCCGCGCACATCAAACTATATAACATGAGGATATGCTAAAATTTACAAACGAGCTTTACAAACGAGCTTTTGTCGAGTTTGATTAGGCATCCGCGCTTAACTTTTCCACTTAGTTCTTTATTCCTCCTTGTAGCAGCAGGGAATGTGTTCTGTCGACAAGCAATGAAATAAACCTTACGCACACATGCACGGCCTATAACATTTTTTGTTCGCTTCAAAAACGAGAACCAATGCCTGAGTGAGAGCACCTGTGCCTCATAATCGTACGAAGAATTTTTCGTAGTAGTTGGTATACGCTGGGTGTGCGCATTTTTGACAATTCTTCTCTCCTCACTTATGATGTGCACATTAATCTCACGGAATGTTGGTTTCGCCTATTTTCTCCTTTCTTTGCATCGCTGAACCTTTAGCATAGCTGTAAATAGGGTTTAACGTCTCTAAATTGTGCACACCCGGGCTTTGAGAGAGGCCACAGTGGAGGGCTCCAGATTAATTTCAGCCACGCACCGCAAGGTTCTTTAACCTGCACTGACATCGCACGCCACACGGGCTGTTTTATATTGTGCCCCGTATAAATATAGCTTGCCTTGAATACCTTGGTTCCGTGCTCTGCAGCAGAACGCCATAGCTACTGAACCTTCGCGACATGCGGTATTCTTGTATACAGCAGGAACACAACAGTTAGTCATTAATGACAGACAAAAGTTACCTGTCTTTATAATATTGTTACGTGGCGGCCAGCCGAAGAAAGAGACACGATGATCGATGGCAATGAGATGATTTAATGGCCGGTAGCCTAGCGCGAGCGCTCCTGCCCGCGCCACTGCACAGTTCGTCTTCTTCGTCACACTACCCGGGGCCACCGAGCGATCGTCTCGATCGGTGACAAAGAGACGCGCGAAGTGGTTACTGGCTTAAGAGGATGGTTGGGCAGGAACGAAAAAGGGGTGAGGTGCTGGCCGCCACGATGAATAAGATGGCTGAATGATTCCTGGCCTTGAAGCTTCCGGGCCGCAGGTCGCCAAGAGCTGACGGTCGAGTTCCCAGGACGCGCCGAACGGCCTGGGCAGGGGATCGGTGCCTTCAGGTGTAAGCGCCATCTCGGGTCGGTGGGGTCGATAGGTCAGGTCCTTGCGTCGGGTTCAGTTCGTCGTGTTGAGTGGTCGGGGCGGGGGAAACAACGGCGAGGTCGGTTCGGGTCTGAAAGGCTGGGGCACGGCCGAGCGACGCACGCCAAGAACTCACGGCTGACGACCACGGCTGACGCAGGACGCCGAAGCTCCCCGGACCAGGATGTCGATGGTACCCCGCAAGCTCCACCAAATGTTACGTGGCGGCCAGCCGAAGAAAGAGACACGATGATCGATGGCAATGAGATGATTTAATGGCCGGTAGCCTAGCGCGAGCGCTCCTGCCCGCGCCACTGCACAGTTCGTCTTCTTCGTCACAATATGCGAAGGTGCTGTTCTCACATCAGAGTGATCCACTACAGCAGCGATGGAACATCGCTGATGAGACAGGAAATGCGTAAAGCAGTACCTTTGCAGATATTAGGCGGTGCATCACTATGCATCGGTAACAAGTACTCATTTATAGCGGATGGGAGGATATGCTGCTGGGATCACTGAGCGTAATGGAAACGTGTTCCCCTGGCCTCGATATTGCGGAATTTAGGAAGTCACCTAGTTAGCTGCTGCCGCGTTTTGCTGTATAAGCCTGACAAATGCTCCGCGATCAACTTTCGTCCCAGTGCCTCCCATCAACGCAGTTCGCTCACCTTTACCGCGATAGTGTGATAGGTCCCGTTCAGCGGGAAGCGGCATCGTAGTTGGCGTTGGTGTTGTCGTGTCCAGAAAATCGAGATTGGTCTAGAGTGTCGTGAAGTCACAACCATATGACCTCGCGCGGGTAATTCGAACTCTCCACAGCAATTGACGGACGCGATGGGATACGAACCGCTGACCCTTGGGTCGTGATCCCAGTGCGCTACCCTCGACCCCTGAGGAAAGTTCGTTGGGCTGGGTAAAGGGAGGCCTTGTGTGTCCTGAGGAGAAGAAATAAAATGAAATAAAAATTCATAAAATAAAGAAAAATGTTCGTGTCTGCGAAGTGATAGGCAAAGAAGACCTTCCCTTTTATCGCCATCGCGTCTTACCCTTAAGGAAAAGCTTAAGGGTCCCCTGAATGTTTTTCTTACTGCCGTACCCTTCATAAGGAAGTTCCAGTTTCTCTTCGGCTGTGTGAGCGGAAGCGGCCTTTCGAGGTAACGCAGGAATAACCGCAAAGCTGTTATTTTCTGTGGCAACATAAAATGCCCAGTGGTACCATCAGCAACCTGATGTTTCGACTCGCGGAGTATAGGCGGATCTGTACTGTGCTTAGACGGCCTGGCAGTGGTATAGCAGTGAGTGTCCAAAATGGCTGACAGCAATGAGGACCAGACAATGAACCGGACGGCCCACATGGGATGGGCCCTCGCCTAACTCGTTTATCTTTAAAAGTTTCTTCCATTCGCTTTGTCATTGTGGCGTTCGATCATCTACCTCTCTCGGCTTCTATCTGCCGTCCTGCGCCACGACAAACACGCGGCGCTGAGAGCAAATAGGAAAGCACATACAGCTGATTTGGCTGGGGTTCATCGTACTACTGATACGGTACCATTGAACGCACATTGCTCGCAGCATGGGCAAAGAGTGAAGCTGCACAACGCGAAAGACATCTTGCCCGTCGCTCACCCTTTTTTTCCTTCTCTCTTCCTTTTTTTATCTCTCTCTCTCTCTCTCTAGGCCTCCCCGCATCACGAAATGGTGTACGTACGGAACGTGTTTCGCCCCACGTGACACAAAGAAATTCGCTCGTAGCGCGTATATCTGATGACAGTGCAAAGGCCAAGGTCCATGAGGCCAGGAAAGGACGCTAGCTGAGAACAAAATATATAAGACGAAAGCGGAAGGAACGGGTTGCTCCAGCGAAGTCCGCATCGGCTGGTGAGGCCGTATACCGCGGCCTGCCACTGACGGGGGGCGTTGGTCTTAGTCGCCGATCTGCACGGGATGAGGATCTCCCTGGCACTGGTGCTACTAGCCCTGGTCCGCGGCTCCAGGGCGAGAAGATACGGCCGATGCGAGCTGGCTTCCATATTAGTGCGCAATGGCATCCCCAGGAGCCGGATCCCGGACTGTGAGTATAAACGCTATTTGGCTTGTTACGGACCAGCCATTCATTGTTGGCATGTACTGGTGCAAAAACGTTAGAGATCACTGCGGCTACCCGCATTGGATGAATGCAAAAGCATTTACGTCTTCTCGACACTCGTCGCCTCTCTTTGCTCCTCTTTGAGTCCACTGACGTTTGCTTCTAATTAACTAAATAATCTACGTCAAACTCTTGTTTTCGATTAATTTACGCTCATCAAACACATTTCAATCCATTTCAATACGCTCATCAAACACATTTCAATCCATTTCAAACTTTATTTTCATTCCTTTGCCTATTTTCCCACTAGTTTGCCGTCCAAGGCTGTTTTCCCATCCACTAACTATATCGACGTCCGGGCTATTTCGACGTTTTTTGACATTATTGGCTCTAATTAATTAACTAATAATCCTATTGACGTCAAATTTTTTGCGCATCATCCTCACATCATCCTCTATCGATCAAAGCCATTCGTTCGATGTTACCTATTCTGAGAACGTCACGATCGCTGCGGACACGCTTTGGTGACACGACCCCGCCGACATAACCTAGAAATGCTTTCGCATTAATAATACACCTCATAAAAGCCAAAACGACTCTCCATGTTCGTCCATTGGGGTAACCGACGTGGTTCGCGGTTCCACGTCAACAGTCCAGCTTTCTGTTTGAATGCAAGCTGGTTAAAGGTATAGATATCGCAATAAAAACTCGGGAAATAATAAAAAAATGTGATCTTTGGCTCTACCCGTTCCCGCTCCAGGTCGCGTCCACGGTAAACGTACGCCTACAAGACGCTGGGTGGCACTAGAGAGTGGCGTTTTTGAACCCGCTGTGAGAATGTTTTGAGCGATATAGAAACAGCCGCAACGTCATAGCCATAATTACGTCGCAGGACGTCTCAAATGGCCCACAGATACGTCGAGGGGCTCAACACCCTCGAAGACTTCAACATGCTGCAGTTAGATTTTGCTTACATTGGTATTTGCCATTTGTGTAAGATTTAGAGTGAATAAACGCTATGCAAAGCCCCATACACGAAAAAATACAGCTTCTTATTGTTTTCTTTCTGCCGATACCAAGAATGTCGAAATGTATTTGTGACTATGTGCTCGTATATGCCGCCATTGTTAGTGGAAGAAATCGCTTTAATACCTTGATGTCTGTCACTACTGACCTGCTTATCATCGCCTATATATGTTCTTGAAGACCGGGGCTGTCAATGTGCATCGATAATTTAAGACTAAATGAAAAGACTGCGTCTTTAACGACTGGGGCGCAAAGAATATGACTCGCTTTTGAACACCTAATACATTTCAAGACGCCGCAGCCGCTTTGCTGTGCACTTAAACACGCTTGACGGGAATGGTTTATCACTCTTCTATAAGTGCCGAGAAAGAGTGTCAATGTGCGTGAAAGCAGTGCACTTGACACTATTAATTTTCATTACATGATCACAATGATATTCTTCAATATAGTGGGTGTTCGGTTTCACCGGCATTACATTTCATACTTGCAGGGATCTGCATGGCGACTGCTGAGAGTAGTCTAAACTCCAAGGCCATACATAAGAACCAGGACGGCAGTACGGACTACGGCATCTTCCAGGTCGGTGTTGCAAATCACCACCCCTTGCAAATTTATTTGCTGTCTGCGTTGGGCCGTCTGATACAGCAGTGCCACATAGATCTCAGTTGCCTGAATTCATAAGTGGAGTGTTTCTTTATTTTTAAAACCAAGGCATCAGATCATTTTCAAGTAGAGAGAATTTCTAAGCACCTTCCCCAACCCTTAAACTCTTGGTAGAACTTTCTGGCGGGCTAGTTGGTACATTTCAATTGAATAGCGTGCGCTAACAGGACGAACACAGGAAACTTGGAGAAGACGAAAGAAGCTTCTTTCGTCTTCTCCAAGTTTCTTGTGTTCGTCCTGTTAGCGCACGCTATTCAATTTAAACTCTTGGTGCCTATTTTCTTCGGAAAAATGTATTAGAAAAAAAAGCGATTTCTCTTGTGGCCTATGGAATATAAGAATAAGCAAACTCTTCTGCAGCGCTGCAGTCGGTAGGGTGTGTCGCCAGCAACGTGACGTTCAAGTATCCTCAATATTCAAGTTCAAGTTCAATATTCTCAACTACCGCAGAAAGAACAAAAAAAAAAACTGGTGCGGAAACTTAAGCTTTTCCTTGAGCGTATGACGCGATAGCGTTAATGTGTGAATGCCCATACTTGCGTAATTGGTCATTATTTACCTTGCATTCATAGACCTCTGGCACCCCTCATACCATTCTTTGCGCAGTGGTGCACCAGTTAAGCGATGCGCCACTGCCCTGCGATGGAAGGTGCTGACACTGGTGGGGCTTGTGAGACCTAGGTTGCTCTTCGCGACCAACCTCTCGCGGCCAATCATTAATTTATGTACCGCCTGTCATGGTGGATAGCTTGTCACAATCCGTTGGGTAGGTTGGGATGTGGCCTATGTGGCTTCTATGGGGGATTTTTCGTGGATTTTTCGCTCGCGCCCACCGACGATGACGCCACCTTATCTGCGACACGGGACCTTCTAACGCTATCGCGTGAAAATCTTCATCCATATATATGTTTGCTGAAGGCTGTGTCGGTACTGCTGTTTGCTGTTGTGTTCAGCACATTTCCGGCCACCGATACTGTCCATGGGCCGCGCCACGCCCCTTCCCCGTATATTCGCGTCCTGTTACAGTAGGATAACATGGAGAAATCTTGTAGCCAACTCAGTAAATTTCACCGCTCACCTCACGATACACGTTATTCTAACGAGACCGCGATAGGCCATCGAGGTTGCAAGCGCTAAAGTAATGCAGTTGCTCGGTTTCTGGAATGGACGTTTCGCCATTGTTGGTTATTCGGGGAGTATCGTCATGAGGACGTATGATTTAGTTCTCAACTGTGACGTATTAGGAGGGAAGGCGCCCACTAGCGTGGGCATGAGCATGAGCGCATCGTGATGTGTCATTAACATATTACAATCCTGAAAAGTTTTTTGCTGTCTACCTTATGTGCCAAAAGTACGCCCTGTGTTTGGTAGCTACACATGCCACCAGCCCACTGAAGACCAAATTAACAAAACTTGCCCGCACATGGTAAAACGAGTATCGTACTTGATGGGTCGCCTATTGTAACGTATTAATACCGCACAAGCGTTTTTAAGCGAATGTTTCTGTGCGAAAGCAGTACCTGACGCGGTTACAACCAAAAATCTGGCGCGAAGCTTCACCTTGAGGGTGACCTTACTTAATACGGTTCCGTCCAAGAATCTTGCGCGCAGAAATAAATATTACCGCGCGACTGGGTTTCGAACCCGCGGCGGCGCAAACAGATCAGCTTCGCTGACCCTACACGAAAGCACTATGCTATCGCCGCAGTCACGATCACGTCTCATGTTAAACTAAACAAAAGCTGAACATGAAGCAAAACCATGTGCTAACCAGGCTAAACACATGCTTTCGCACAAATACTCGATTTAACCCAGTTTAAACCCTACCACTTTTTCTTAGTAGATAATATATGGCAGCGCGAACAGCATTAAGGAAGGGGCGACGACAGAAACAGAGCGAGAAGAGCGCCCTTTTCTCTCCGTCTCTGTCATCGTCCTTTCCTTACTGTTTTTCGCGCTGCCACATAATCAACTATGAACCAACTAGCCTAGCAAGCAACCATTCTGTAACACTTTTTCTTATTACTTAATTTATAGCATTATTTGTTTTCTTGGTGTTTTCTATTCGCCAAATAAGCGCAGTTCAGGTGTCTGCGTTGTCCGCTACTTGCGCGCATCGCGCATGCGAAAGACGAGCGAAGTCCAAAGTTGGCTGGCCAGAGTTTGAGCGAGTGCAATGCAGGAAGCAACCCGAGAGAGGAATTTTCTATTGGGCGAGCATGGGAAAGGTGTAGACTGCATTCCAGATTGAGTTGCCAGGCTGTCGAAGAGCAAGTTTGTGAGCGTGAAGATGTGCTCGGGTGCGTTATGCAACGAGCGCGCGAATTTCCTCTCAAGTCGCATTAACAAGTTTTGTTTGTCTATTTTTCATGTCCAGCATTCTTGGGTGAAAATTTTGAATATTAGAATTTTGTAAGCTACTGTTACGGAAATATTGAAGATAATGGACCATTCTTACGATGCGTAGCAATATCTTTCTTGGAAAGTTTTCCCATCGCTCGCATCGAGCAGTTCAAGACTGCCATCGAAAACTAACGGGCAACGTTTTCGACGAGAGTGAAAACGGTATTAGCAAAAAAGTGCCGACCCGCCGCGGTGGCTCAGTGGTTAGGGCGCTCGATTACTGATCCGGAGTTCCCGGGTTCGAACCCGACCGCGGCGGCTGCTTTTTTATGGAGGAAAAACGCTAAGGCGCCCGTGTGCTGTGCGATGTTAGGGCACGTTAAAGATCCCCAGGTGGTCGAAATTATGCCGGAGCCCTCCACTACGGCACCTCTTCCTTTCTTTCACTCCCTCCCTTACCCTTCCCTTACTGCGCGGTTCAGGTGTCCAATGATATATGAGACAGATACTGCCCCATTTTCCTTTCCTCAAAAACCAATTATTATTATTATTATTATTATTATTATTATTATTATTATTATTATTATTATTATTATTATTATTATTATTATTATTATTATAATAAAAAGTGCCAGCTCACCGACGGGAGATCTCCGGGTATATATCTTTGTAGTCAAATCTTACAATATGTGAAGAAAAAACTGCGTCCATAAACTCTTTCCTCTTGAAAACCGCCTTTCTCCAGAGTTGCTGGGTTTGCCATGAATTAATTTACTTCACCCTAAATAGATATACAACGCGTTTGGGCTAGTGTGGGTGGTAAACGCATTGTTTTCTTTCGTGTGTGCGTGGACAACCACGATGAAAGGCTTGGCAAGAGCAAAAGTTGAAACGACGAAAAAAAATTACTTAATCGACCATATCGAGACGGCGGACTTCATCTGAGCTGACCGCTCTGGGTGTCATCAGGATTTAAATCAGCTAAAGATGGCCGTCATCTGTACAACTGTGTGTATACTCTAAGGTTTAGTAGGTCTCTGAGTGTTCATTTTACTTTACTTTCTCGTACTGATTACAGATCAACAGTGCGTACTGGTGCAGTCCGGGCAAGCTCAACATGTGCAATGTTCCCTGTTCAGGTATTGGAAAACTGTACAATCGTGTGGTATTTGATTGTGTGGACAGTCTAGGCATGGGTAGCTGTACTGCTGATCACTGACATTGGAGCCTCTGAAAGAATGTATAGAAGACACTCATCATTAAAGTACGTTGGTGAACAGTGAAGATGATGCACCCGTACTACATGTGTGCGAACGTGCGTGCGTGCGCACGCTTAAAGAACACTAGTTGGTCGAAATATTCAGGACAGTCAGTCAGTCAGTCGGTCGGTCGGTCGGTCGGTCGGTCGGTCGGTCGGTCAGTCGGTCGGTCGGTCGGTCGGTCGGTCGGTCGGTCGGTCGGTCGGTCGGTCGGTCGGTCGGTCGGTCGGTCGGTCGGTCGGTCGGTCGGTCGGTCGGTCGGTCGGTCGGTCGGTCGGTCGGTCGGTCAATCAATCAATCTTGCTACGCCATATTGTAGAACGGAGCATTTTCTAGCCAGAGCTCGTAACCAATTTTTTCTAGCATCTTTCCACTACATTTTGTTCACCGCTAATAGACATGAACGGGTGTGTATGAGAGAAATTACGAGCCTTTAAAATTTTTTGTTATTCAGTACGTGTTTTTAAATTTTATTCTATTCGCCTCTGTTCAAATGCGATTAACACATTTTAATTTCCCCAACAGCTCTGCGGTCAGATGACATCGCTCCATCCATCCAGTGTGCAAAAAAAATTTACAGGAAGCGCGGGTTCAACGCATGGTAAAGTTCCTTTTGACGTCTGTCATCTGAACTTGTCTAACACGTTTTGTACCATGTAATATTTCTCGCACATAAATTATGTTCACCTTCCGTGGAGGTCAGCACTAAGGAAAACTAATCATTTGCGCTTCCATGTGTCAATCAGTTTTCAACAAAAGTAACCTAAAATGACACCACAGGATCATTTACTTCGTTGGAACGACGGCTTATAATACTGGAAGTCCTTTCTATGCCTATACCTTTTGCTGATTTCTGTTTATCCTAAGATATTACCAGCTATACACAATGAAAATTATGTTAACTTCATTGCGAACTACAACTAGACTCCTGTTCCACACTTTTGTACCGGCGTTAGTCAATACGTTCTCACTCACCATCGCAGTAGACCTATTTGCAAGACTTTAAGAAAATTAGTCTTCGAAAGTGTGGACTAGTGTTGATATCGCTTTCTCTAGAGACTTCCATGCGGGGCCCCGCAGAGAACAGAAAGTGCAGACAGTATACCTTCGCGCCCCGTTAATAAGGACTACTAGAATTTTCTGGGGACCAAACTTTTTTTTTTAATGAATTGACGACTCGTTAATACAGAAACTCTCTGTCCGGACAATAGGCTAGGCGAAAATGCACAGAGCCCATTGGGGCCCATGTTTTTTGTCTCGTTAATAAGGAAAGCGATGAGAACCAAATCTCGACTGCTCCAACCAGATGTTTCCTTTCCTGTATATTGAAAGCAGGGCACCGGCGAAAGGCAATGCGAAAATGCAAATGGCTTAGAGACAGCCCTTTTTTTGGTGTGCTTTCATGTTTTACAGTGCCATGGTGCCCAGTTGACGTTCCTTACGGTTTGATGTATTTCATTAATTGATGTGAAGAATTTGATGCCGCTCTCAACAGCTGCCAGCTACTATGTGTGGATATGTACTACCGTTTCATGGGATGCGAAGAGTCGTAGGAGAAGATACGTCATTACGCCATGAGACGTCATCACACATGTAATGCGCCACAACTGCGCCGCAATATTTAAGAGATAATGGTGACCAGAATAATACACATCCAGTTGCCAAGGTCTCATCTCATTTCCACTTCACTGTCTACTACTATGCAGAAAAGCAAAACTTATACGAAATGTTTTATTCCTGATTTTTATTTGGTGATCCGTTATTATGGACGACTCGCTTTGCTCGGGAACCAAAGTGTCCACAGTAACGAGGCACGACTATATTCACATAACTGAAACATAACACTTTTGAGAAGAGCTAATGGGTGATTTATCTTGTTTCCTTTGCATTTAGGGTCGGATGGAAGCACAAGTGCAAAGGAAAAGACCTCTCCTCCTACGTCAAAGGATGTCATTATTGAGTCTTCAGACCGCTGTATATCCATTAACGCGTTGCTCCTGAACTCCGTCAGCGCACCTTCCTCTGGAGGATCAAAAGTGAAGTACTTACCTGTGACGTAACGCATAATAAAATAGACGGCGTGGTGGTAGCGAATCTGTACGTACCTTTTTATGCATTACGGTGGCAGATCCGTATTTAATTTTGATTCGTTCAATTATTTCTTCCCGCGAGAAGAGGCGTGCAATATTTACTAAGAGGATTCAGCCCAGCAGGGGGTGCCCGCAGTTGTTCCTCCTAAGCGAATGTCTGTATCAAGACCCTCAGCGTGAGAAGCGGTAAGCGGGGAAATCGTTTGAATCGCATAAAAAAATTTAAGAGAGGTGAGGTCCGCAAAGATTGAGAGTGATCGCCCGACAGGTTTTCTTTGCAGCAAGAATATTAGACAAGCTTTTCTGGGCTAAGGCGCGATACCAGGCTTGTCTGAAGTGCAGGCTATCCTGCCATGTATGCTTCCTTTATACCTCCTGCTACGACACCCTGTACTGATCTCACTCTCCCAGAAGTCGTGCTAGTCTGAATAGCCTGAGGCACACCAGGCGACGGAATAGTCAACGGTGAAGGCGTGCTCGATGCAGTGGCCGTTGGAAAAGGAGATGCATAATCACGGTTAGAAAGATGCGCCTTTGCTGAAAAGGACCCGACATTGAAAACTAGAATGTATGTTTAAGCACGGTTTGGTCTTGCGTAGGTAACAATTTTTTTAACGCAGTAAACGATAATAATCGCCATTAGACTTAATTTCACAATCTTAAACATCCGATTATTTGCAGTAATGTACAAGACTATGTTAAATTGTGGTTTTTGCGTAATGTGGAGATGCGTGGCGCAGGCCGGATTTTCACGTCGCAAACAATTTATGTCAGCTTAATAAAGAGCAAAGCTTCCAGTGTTCCACTCTCAGAAACAGGTCACAACAAAATTCATGCCAAATATTTCCGCGGCTTCACTTAGGTAAGAGGAAAAGCTCGAATAATTAATTATAGGCAACCTCGCTGAGGAACAGTGACTGCGGCGGTATGTGAGGGTGTGTGCGGAGCTTCGCTGCTGACTTAAGTTCCATCCGTCCATAGGTGGTTCATCCGAAGCGAGTGTCATCTTTTTCTGTCAGAAGGTGTCAATCTCAACTTGGAATATGCTGTTCCTTCCCATGTACGCAATTCCTCCTCTGCAACTCTAACGTGGCGAGGACACCGAACAGTTACAGGACGTGCCACATACTTTTTACTCCTTTTTATCGGTGCCTTATGATTTTCACTCACTGAGGCAGATGAGGGAGGGGCGGAGGGGGGTACTCGAAAAGTGGTGAGTTCAAGTATGGTGAGTGCCTGGTGAATCACTGGCCCTCCAGTAAACCAAATGCCATTTTTTTTTTGTCTTCTACAGTTCAACTACTGGCTTAATTCTCTATGGCCCGCGCTAGTTGAGCGATACAACCAGGCTGTATAAGGTGCTAGAATTTGATAGGCTTTTGTCGTTTCTGAAAGAGCAAAAGCGCTGAACTTTTTCGCTTTGTTCTTTGTTCCTCCTCGTAGCAGCAGTGGAGGTGTTCTGTCGACAAGCAGTGAATAAATGTAACGCACACATGCACGACCTATCACTATCTTTTTTTTTTTTTTTTGCTAGAAAGGCGAGAACAAATGCCTGAATAAGAGCACGTGCATTCCATAAACTTACGATGCATTTCTTGTAGGGCTTGGTTTACGCGGCGTGTGCGCATTTTTGACAGCTTTCTCCCACATCCCCGTGCGATAATGCTGAGCACGTCTCTCTCACAGAATGTACAGTCAGACAGTAATGAAACGCGAACACGCACATACCGTACATTTCTACTTTGCAGCGTGATATTCCTCTACAACCGGTTTATGAATATCTACTTAGGTAGATCATATGACTGGGAACATGAATCAGGCTAGTTGCATAATATAGCCGAAATAACGTAGGTAAAATATTTTGAGTACTTGCACTGCTCGCGTTTCATTTCGGCCTGACTATATATGTGTAGCCGATTTTATGCTTTCTTCGCATGAGTGCAGTTTTAACAAAGCTATAGATAAGGTTTAACCCACCTATGACACGAAAGACGCTGCAGTGGAGGGCTCTGGATTAATTTTAACTACTGCGAGATTCTTTAGCTGGTTCTGGTTCATGGGGTTAATTTAACGTCCCAAAACGACTAAGGCTATAAGGAACGCCGCAGTGCATGGCTCCGGATAATTTCGACCACCTGGGGTTATTTAACGTGCACTGACAACGCACAGTACACGGGCATCTAGAATTTCGCCTCCATCGAAATTCGACCACCGCGGCCGGGATCGAACCCGCGACTTTCGGGTCAGCAGCTGAGCCCCATAACCGTGCAGTGAGTCACCGTAGCGGCTTGAGCTGACATCGCGCAACACACGAGAGTTTTTTTTTATTGTGCCTCGTGAAAGTGTGGCGGGCCTTCGATACCTTGATTTCGTGCTCTGTAGCAGAAAGCCCTAACTACTGAACCCTCGTGACATGTTGCATTCTTGTATACAGCATGGATGCAGCAGTTACTGATTAGTTACAGAGAAGGGTTACCTGTCTTTATAGCTCTTGTAGGTGGTGTTCTCATATCAGAGTGTTCCAGCACAGCAACAACGTGACTTATAACTAAACCGTGAATGACGATACATGGGTAACGAGAACTCATTCAAATCGGATGTTAGGATGCGCTGATGCCGGATGAAATGTTTGGTTTGGTTTATGCGGGTTTAACGGCCCAAAGGACTCGGGCTATGCGGGACAACGAGGGTAAATTTAAACGAAACGTAGTTCCATGGAGTAGATATCGAGAAATTTAGAAAAAATTCAGAAATTATTGAGTATTTAGAAAAAATTTAGGAATTTTTAGCTGTTGCCGCGTATCAGCGGCAACAGCTGATACGAGCGCACCACGCTTCGTTTCGTCCTAGAGGCACTGCATAGCACTAAGGCGGTGCGTTTACTTTTGCTTACGGCCGGCCATGCGGTTGAAAGGAAGTTGCATCTTCTCTCCGGTTGTGCGAGTGGAAGCTTTGTTTCGGAATGATGAATGGACACCGCAAAACTGTTGTGTTGTGTCGGCACACAAAATACCCCGACTGCCTTTGGCACCGCCAGGCACCTGACGCTTCGCTGCTCGGAGTTGTAGAATAAGTGCGGCTATAGTATCCGGATACAGTGTATGCAACCGTGAGTGCTGAAATGGGCTGACAGCAATCAGGCCCAGATAATGAGCTGAACGACCCGGATGGGACGGACCCTCGCACGACTCGTTTATCTAGAACTGTTTCTTCCTTTCGCTTTATTATTGCCGCGTCCGATCACCTTCCTCTCTCAGCTTCTATCTGCCGCCCTGAATCACGCGAAACATGCCGCGTCAGAAAGCAAATGGGGAAGCACACACGACCGCCATGGCTGTCGGTTCATCGTACAACTGATATGTTACGCATGAACGCACATTGCTCGCAGGAAGGGCAAACAGCCAAGCCCCACAGTGCGCTTGGCATGCCTTACGCTGTCTCTTACGCTTTCTCTCCTCCTCCTCTCTCTTCCTCGCTTTCTCCCTGTCTCTAGGCTTTCCTCTGCCACGAGAGGGCGCGGGGAGCGGGTTTCGCCCAGCGTGACAAAAAGAAATCCGCTTGGCGCGAGTATTTCTGACGACCGTGCAAGGGCCAAGGTCCATGAGGCCAGTGTATAGGACGCTAGCTGACACAAAAAAAAAAAACAGATAGAAGGCGATAGCGGAAGGAAGGAGTTGCTTAAACGGAATCTGCGTCGGCTGGTGAGGCCGTATATACGCCGGCCTGCGTCGGAAGGGGTGCGTTGGCCTCAGTCGGCGATCTGCACGAGATGAGGATCCGCTTGGTGCTCGTGCTGCTTGCCTTGGTCTGCGCCTCCGGGGCAAAGAAATACGGCCGATGCGAGCTGGCTTCCATATTAGTGCGCAATGGCATCCCCAGGAACCGGATCCCAGACTGTGAGTATAGAAGTTATTTATCTAGTTACGGATCACCCATGCACTGTCGCGGCATGTTGTACCGATATGAGAATTCATGAATCCATACTTCGTGCTAACCGCAATGATTGTGGGGTCCGCGGTGTGGTGCCAAGAGTGCATCTTTGTTCCCGAAAACAATCTGGAACTCGTGTAATACCTCATAAAATGCGGGTGTTTGGTGAAAACCGCTCGCGCTTCACGTTAAACCTACACGTACGCCAACACGAAGTCAGGCGGCATGCATTATGCAGTGCCGCATGCATTTTTTTGGTGCTGTTTGTATCTTCTGATTTGGGAAAAAATGAAACAAGCATGACATCAAAGCTGTAGCTCCATCCTTCAGCGTCTCAACTGGCAGATAGATGCGTCGTGGTCTTGAACACTGCGAATACTTGCACATGTTGCAATCGGTTCTTTCATACATCGCATACAAAGGAGAAATGTGATTTCTAAGCGGGATTTTTCATGTATATTATTTTTAGAGTGAAATGCTACGCTAAACGCCTCGCAGGAAGATTTATAACTTTTTCTCCCGTTTTCTTTAAGCATGTACTATAAAAATGTGTAAAAGTCAGTGTTTGTCGTTGTATACATGCCGCCATTGTCAGTGGAAGAACTTGCTTTTACAGTCTTCATGTCCGTCACTACTCTTTGTAATCATCGTCGCTTTTGCTCCTGTAGACTAAAGCTGACCATGTTCGCTTAGAAAACTTATAAGTAAACGAAAAAAAAAAACTGGCGCAAAGAATATGGCTGGCTTTTCAGAACTGCATAAATTTCAAAATGCCGTTTTTTGTGCACATAGATAAAAGTTGCTTAACTTCAAAGGTGTATGGCTTTATCATAATCACCGAGAAGCGGTGACAATGTGCGCGAAAGCACCTCACTTGACTCTTTATACTCTCTTGTGTTGACTTCAGTATGATTCTCTTCACACTAGGGAGTGTCCGGTTTGACTGGCATTACTTATGCTTACAGGGATCTGCCTGGCAACTGCCGAGAGCAGTCTGAACTCCAAGGCCATCAATAAGAATAAGAACGGCAGTACGGACTACGGCATCTTCCAGGTTGGTGTTGCAAACGACCACACCCTGTTTACTGCTTCCCTGCCTGTGCCCCACCTGACATTGCAGTTGCACGCAGGTCTTGCCTTAGGGTTTACGTATGGACAGATTTTCTCGTGAAATCGCGGTATCAGCTCCCACTCAAGTAGTCCCTAATGCAAAAGAACATATAGAAACAGTATCATTTGTCTAATGGCCCTCGGAAGAGAAGAATAAATTTTAAGTTTATTCTTAAAGAGCTACGCTCAGCACGATGTTCCGCCAGCGAGGCTACGACCGTGTTCACGTGTACGATTTATACGTTTGACTTCCGCAGAAAAAAACAAATTCCTCAGCCAGATATATGCCCACTGAAGGTTATATCGGTACTGTTACTGTGTATTGCACTTTTCCCGCCGTCGATAGCCTCCGCGAGCTTCGTCTCGCACCCCTCCCCCACCTCCGCGTGCTGTCACAATCGGATGGCGTAATTCGCTTGCTGGCGTACAAATACAAAGAAAAAAACTTATAGCCTGCTAAGTAAATATCACCGGTGCCATGAACACTGTCAGGAAACATTTTTCTAGCGAGACCGCAATATGCTAAGGACGGTGTCAAGCCCTGATGCTTCTGCAGTCTTCGTTTCGCCATTGTTTTTCTTTCGGCGAGTGTTGCTATGACGACATCTGCCATTGCCATTTAATGCTGAAATGCGACGTATAGGGGGGGGGGGGGGGGGGTCTTTGGAATGAGTGACGACGCATCGTGTTGTAACGTGCACATATTATAATCACTTGAAGTGTATTTTACTGCTTAGCGCCGCGTAGTATCAGTGAGAGCTACATATTGTGCCAGCCATTCGGAGACCAAATTAACAAATCTGCTTTAGCGTGAAAAGTAGCTCATATTTCGCTGATGTTCCGGCTGTTGTAAGGCATTAATACCGCACTATCGTTTTTAAGCCAATATTCTTTTATCACTTCTTATTATTATTTTCTACTCGCCAAATGAGCGTAGTTCAAGTGTCTGCGTTATTGCGCGTACATGCGCGCTTCGCGCGTGCGATTGGCGCTGTAAGCAGCAGACAAAGAAAAGAGGAGTCCAAAGTCAGCTAGCCGGCGTGCAGTCGATTCCACAACAAGAAGCAACACGGCGAGAGTGGGAAGTGTGTGAACTGTAAACCAGACTGAGTTGCCAGGCTGTTCTGAGCATGAAGATGTGCGCGGGTGCGATATGCAATGAGTGCGCTAATCTCCTTTTAAGTCGCACTAACACCTGTTTTTCTTCCTTATCAGGAGTTAATTTCTTTTACCACAAGTGGGATACACGTTTCAACTAAAGTGGTCGGTCAATCCTTTGTTTTTCTTTGTGTGCATGCGCGTCGGGCAGTGTGACACAGTTCGGACGAGACGCCGTATGGTTTCCGTATTGCGACCATATAACACCACGATGAGAGGCTTGACAAGAACATAAAAATAAACAGGAAAAGAAAATAAAGTCGACAGTATAAGGACATTCTTGAAGCTGACCGCTCTAGTGTCATTAGCAATTGAATCGTTTAAAGCTGGCTGTCCTGAATATAACCGAGCTATTCTGTCCTCGTGACTATGCTGCTATACATGTAAATGTGCAACTGCTGTATGCCTTGTAAATGGGGGCTCGAACCACGTCAAGTGACATGTTTTCACTTTTGTTCGAGTCCCTTTCTGCCTCGACGGAATAAAGTTCAATTTCAATTTCAATCGTAGCTCTCCGAGAGTTTGGTTTTCATCAGTATCGAGCGTACTAGTGCCTGCTTTTTTATTTTCTGGTATCAATTACAGATCAACAACGGCTACTGGTGCAGTCCGGGCCGGCACAACATCTGCAAGGTTTCCTGTTCAGGTATTTGAGAAACTGAACGATCCTGTGGTATTTGATTGCGGAGTCACTATACTCACAGGTGCCTACACCGCAGAACACTTAAGCCTGTGGAAGAATGTATTGCTGACAGTCATCATTACAGCACTTTGGTGAGCAGCGAAGATATTGCGCTCAGGTGTTAGGTAGATGGAATCACGTGTAATGTAGATGGCAATTACACGCACAAACGCCCGCACGCACGTACCCACAAACCACGCGCAGGCAGACGCCAACCGGGACAAATAACTATAGGGGTGACACTTCGTTTGCTCTCAGAGAATCGATATTTGTGAAGTTCTTGTACGCATTGGTAGAGACAAGAAAAAAAAGGAACGCGACACTTACTGATCGCCTGACGAATTCAAACACCTAGTAGTTGCGGCAGTGGGACGAGAAAGGATGCCCATTAAAGAACCTAGCTTGATCGAAATTATTCTGGAGCCTACCACTCAGGCGGGCCTTTGAGCCCACAGTGCATTGTTTGGAGCGTAAAAATAAATAAATAAATAAATAAACAAATCAATCAATCAATCAATCAATCAATCAATCAATCAATCAATCAATCAATCAATCAATCAATCAATCAATCAATAATCACGCTCTAAAGACGAGCAGTGCAGTGCACACCTGCCGAGACTCTCAGGGAGGACGCTTCTTAGTTGGCCTAAAAGAGGAGTAATTCATTACGCGGCTGAAATGCGATACAGCCTTATGTATGACTGTAATAGCACGTCACACCATACATCATCATCCTGATTCACGCACACACTATTATGCTCGAAATGATACGTTTAAATTTTCCTTTTTTCCTTTGTCAATAACGGACTGATGCGATGCTTTACAGACAGCTACACAGTCACTAAAAATTGTGTGAATTTGTACGCGCTTGTTCCTGATTTGTTCAGATCGTTTTTGTCTTTAGTGGCTCTCTTCTCGGACCGAAATACATTCAGTATGTAATGAAATAAATAAATAAATAAATAAATAAATAAATAAATAAATAAATAAATAAATAAATAAATAAATAAAAATGAATAAGTAAACACGTTTTCATTTGCCCTACAGCTCTGCGGTCAGATGGCATCGGTCCATCCATACAGTGCGCAAAGACGATCTACAAGAGGCACGGGTTCAACGCATGGTAAAACTTCTTTTGACGTCCGCCATTTGTACTTGTCTAGCATTTTTACATCGTGTATAATCTTTCTGCACAGATAAAATGCGCACAGTTTCAGTCGACGTTAGCATTAAGAACCACTCTTTTGCGTTGTCTTGTAGGACAGCTTCTCATGGGATTTAATCTAAAATGTCACGATACGATGGTTCACTTCGCTGCATCGAAGGCATATATCAAGTCTCTTTTTATGTTTACGTTTGACTGATCTCTACTCGTTATGGATTACTTCCTAGCTATACACATTGAAACTTATGTTAATAATTACGTGGCAAACAACAAGTAAACTCTTGTCCCCCGCTTTTGCGGCGGTGTCTTCTAGATTGAAAGCAGTGACGGAAGTGACATCTTTCATGACGGAAGTGTTAGATGTAAGCCTTTAAGGCACTTACACCTCGAGAGCGTACAGTGCTGATATCGCTCTCTCTAGGTGCTTCCAAGCAGTCCCTAGAGAGGAGCAGTAAGCGCATATTCACGTTAATTGTAACCGAACGCTTTAATGGGCACTAATAAGTGTTTTATCTCTTTCTTTTGCGTTCAGGTATGGCTGGAAGAACAAGTGCAAAGGAAAGAACCTCTCATCCTACGTCAGAGGATGCCGTTATTGAGCCTCCGGACCTCAAGAGTCATTCACGCAATACCTCCAAACTCCACCCCTACTTAGGATCATGAGCGACATACTTATCTGGAACGTAACACGTGTAATAAAGAAGCCGGCGTGTTGTTACGGCATTTGAGCGAATCCCACTATGCATTCCGAACGCAGAATTGAGCGTGGCTAATTTTGATTCACGCAGTTATTTTTCTCCCCGAAAAGAGAAGGCTTGTAATGTTTACTGTGTGGTTTCAGCCCTGCTAGGAAGGCCGACAGTCGCTCAGCGCAGGTCTGTATCAAGGAACGAAGTGTCGGAAGAGTTTAAGTCGCATCGTTCATTATCGCGCGGGAAAAAGTTGACGTACAGAGGCGAGATCTCCAAGAAGCGGGAGTGGTCATCGAAAGCATTCTTTTTGGAGGCAGTACCTGTACGTTGCGGCGCTTTCATCGCTGAACAGCTGGTTAAAGCCTCGGGAGCAAATATGTCAACAACTTGGTTGCTAACATGTGAAAGCTATGGTTGCAAACACCAAAACCAAGGGTGCCAAGTTGTTTGACTTTAACCATGTGAGTAGACGTCCACAGCGCTTGCTATAGGAGGAAAACGCTGTTGCAGCGCCTGAAGCGCTGACTTGAACTCTTAAACTATCATGACAGATTGCAGCTGACCACATCTTCGCTTCCATGGAGGAGTGGTTGACGGATACGGCGGCCTCCGGAGACAGCATGCGTGCTCTGGCAGGCTTGCTTATCCGGCTGGGAGGCAGCAGAAGAGCCATAACGCCTTAACTGCCATAACCTATAGCACGACTCTGTGCAAGACGACTTGTTGAATAAGTTTTTGAGAACAACTTAGACCTCCCCGAAACGAGTTCGCAGGCTCTTTCATGCAGCATCTTTACATCGCAGCTGAACCTTCAGCGTCGGAACCTGAGCTGGTGGCTTATAACAATGCCATTCTGCGCCAATTGGTGTTTGATGGCAAAATATGAAGCGCGACAGACGACAGAAGAATTAGAGCTCCCTTGTCTGGTTCCGATTTGTGTCGTTCTGTGCTGCACTCTTTATACTGCAGGCATGAGCAATTGCACGGAAACACCATTTTTAAAGAGCACTTGCATGAGCTCGGCGTGACAATGCTTTGAGAGAGCCTGCTCAACGCTCAAGAGGCTGCTGAGGCTGAGCTACACACATAGCGAGCCATGTTTTGTGGCACACGAATATGATCGGCACAGCGCGAGGGCTTCACACTGTTCCGGAGCTGTAGACAGTCACACAAAATGGCATGGCAAGCTCAGTAGAGTTAGTGTAGACGTCTTTATTAGGTCGTGATGTCTCAAAGCATACAATGAAATGTTCCTCTGTGGAGTTCATCACTGGAGGTGCGACGCCAGGGCGATGCGGAGGTCGATATTCTCTCGTTCCTGCTCATCCGGGAGTTCCGCCGTATTTTTCACTGCATTTTCGACTGAAATCACCTCACACAACGGTGCGATCGAGTACAGGCTGCCGTGTGCACATCGTGAGTCGAAAGTGCGCCGTAAATACATTGAAATATTTCTGTGATTGGCTATGTCCAGCGGGGCAATATTTGTTCACCATACTGCCGGAAAGGTAAATAAACCGTATTCATTCCCATCCCAGCAGTTTCTGTTAGCGCTTTAGTGCAGTCGCTATTCCCAGGAACTGAAAATTAATATGGTTATCTGTTATGTGGTTAAATGGTTGTGTGTGGCTTACAAATATGCCCACTGCTTCATGATGGAGAATCAATCGCACAAAGTCGACATCGTCAGTTCGCACAATACACACATAGAACTCGGAGTTGAATTCTGCGAGTGTAATCAGTACTCGGAGTTGTCCTGTGGGTATAGTTAATTTCTGTATTAGTTTTTTTCTTTCAACAACGTAAAGTATCTCACAATACGAACACGCCTGTGTACCTCATGTGAGGCGATATTAAACTAGAGGTCAATACACAAGTGGCGATCATCATTGTGTCACTAAAGTCATTATAAGAGAATACATATTTGCTTTCCACCACTCGCTGATCAATTTACGGGCGTTATAGGTGTGCTTCATACATTTACCTGCCTACAATAAGCGGCGATGAAGTAATTTTCACACGCATCGATACGAAATCGATGCACGCAGTTTTAATCCGATCTAGACAGCACCTTGTGTAAAATTATTGAAAGCAACGTCAACGTATGCAGCTGCGGTCATCAGCGCCTGTAGTTACGTAGCTGGTGGTCTCGGAAAGATTGCGCTCCGAATAAAGAAATTGATTATTTGATATTGTTGTCTCAAGGAGACAAATATTTGAGCGCAATAATGTAAACTGCGTGCAACTGCACCTTCGGAATACAGTGCATGAAAATAAGCACACACACTGATTATAGCCATGTCACCTTGTTTATTGCGTGCGTTAGAATCTAGCTAGACACATTGTTTTTGGTGATGCTCGGCAGGACATTTTGCTGACGGGCTTCGGACAGATTGTGCAAAAGAGTAGAGTGGGCCGAAGGATCAGTAACTGCATCCACTGACGTAGGAGGAGAGGTCCTGTCCTTGGCACTTATTCTTCCAGCCGTACCTTAACGAAAAAGAAAAAAAAAACATCAGTCTCTGATTAGCAGTGATTAAGTATTACATGACGTAACTTTCATTATGCCCTTCTTTGTGTCCTGCTATAGGGTGTGCCGAAAGAGAACGGATTCATCACGTAGCTCTTGAACTTCCGAAAACTACAGTTCGCCTTAGAAAGTCGCATGTCACAGTTCTGTCAGCCTGGATGAAAAGGTATATGCCACGAGTGAAGTCGGAGACAAAGGATGTTTTGTCGGAGTGCACCAGAGATAAAATTATAGGAATTTAAGCTTCAGAGGTCATAAATAAGACGAAGTCTACGATAAGTGCGCGGCACTAAAGTAAATCATTCTACCGTGATATTTTGGGTTTCGTCCTATGACCCACAGAACAGCCCAGAATACAGTTTTCTTCATGATGGTTTCGAGTGAACATTATTGGACACAGACGTCATAAACTAGAAGAAAATCAAAGAAAAAAAATTCTTACCACGCCTCGAACCCTTGTTGCTCGTAGACCGTTTTTGCACACTGCACGGATGGGGTGATGTCGTCCGACTGGAGTGCTGTGAAAACGTGTTAGCCCCATTTAAAAGCGTGATGACTTTCCCCCTCCCTTAGCGGTACCAAGTCGCGGACTACCTAAGCGCATCTCTGTGAGTGCGAGCTCTCTGGTCTAGAACAAAATGTTCTTCCCGGCTTTAAAAAAAATAAAAAATAATGGCGGCATTTCCAGAAAAGCAACCGAAACCATCCAATGAAACTGTTTCACGTGAAATTGTTACGAATTTCTCATTCTTGTTTTTTGAAGTAAGAAGCCTCGCTGCGGTTTCTCCCGAGAGAAAGCACATATGTGCACGGAGCTAAATTCATTGCAAATACAGAACTAAACCCACGTGTTTTTCGCCGCGTTTTCGTTTCACGCCTGTACTTCCTGGAGAAATGAGACACCGTTTCTTCTCAATAGATTTATCGGTGTTTTTTTTTTAAAGTGTTACGCCTTATGCATAGATCACAATTTCTTTGTGGGCTAAGCCCGGTGGTGCCTTCGATAACGCAAATCGCAAGCTTGGCTTCGCGCGAGGAAATGCTGTCAAAGTACCTCATCTCAAATTACGTTTGCATCAAGCACTAACCTAGCCAAAGTTCGAACATTTGTCATCAGTGTTATATGCACCAGAGCATAAAAACTTCAACAATCAGCTCAAAATCAGTCAGCGGGCATCATAACGGATCCCGGATCGCGTTATGCTATTACTGTCTAGTAGGACTCATTAGCCTGGAGCATATAAAAGGACCAAAAACTGTCCAAATTGTGTCATGAGATTGTGGTGAAATTGTAACGATCTTACTCCAAATGACAGAATCTTACGTTCTGACTCCAGTCGAACCAAGAGTTACCATCTTATTTGGCATTGAAAATCGCATAAAACGATCTGAAGCGACGCTCTACGGTGAAAAGTTGGTATTATGGTGCGCCCCACTACGTGTCACAACTTCTGCAAAATATGACTTACATGTCGTTTAATGGTCAATGTTTTTTTTTTCTTTAAGAAGTAACCCCATATTTGATTAAAACCTACGCTCTCCTATATGCGTGCTTGCTTGTAAAAAAGGTCTCCTTTCATATCACCGAGTGTGTTCTTTGTGCTGTTGTTACTGGATGGTACCAGAGTGCTTTGCGTTCGTCACTTCATTAAAACCGCCCTTGACGGGACGTATACGTCAGTGTGCAGCAACAGCTTGTCGTGGGGTAGCACAAGTTGGCACTAAGCTACCCTAATACTATCTAATTTCTTTATACCGCCTAAAGGTTTTGGGCGAAACAGGCAGAAGAGTTGTGAAGTTTTTGCCTGGCGTACGCGTCGACTAAAACTACTCTAAGGAATATGTACTTTAACTAACAGAAATTTGTTTGAGATGTGACCACCACTGAGGGCGGTTGGAATCTTTGATTTGATTTGTATTGCTTAATTTTTATTTCTTTATTCCTGCTATAACAATACTATTATTTCTGCAAGTCAAATGATCAGCCCGGCATGCCGCGATTTATATGGGAGTAATGCGTGACTGCGAGGTTTGCCGGTTCGCAAGCCCTCAGATTCGCTGTTTATTGTCGTATTGGAATGGTGACTGTGCCCTACAGCGTATTTTCACTCAGGTTACGATGTTCCCCTGTAGAGTAATTACTCCAAATGTCACTGCATATAGACTGGCAATAGAAGGAAAGCTCTGTTTAGTACGCACCAGAGCAGGCAACATGGCAGATGTCATGAGGACCCGGGCTGCACCAGTATCCGTCGTTTATCTGTAAATTGCGCCGAAAACATGGAGGACCAGCGTGAACTGATGCCACGGATACTATACCACCTTGCGCCACTCAATATAGCCTAAATGCAAGGTTTCGACAAACCAGATTTCGAGGACACCTGCGCATAGCCAGATGAAGCACACTCGGGGACAAAAATGTCTGGACCGCGTACTTCGTAAAAGAAGCCAATAGCTCTTTTATTAGCTTTCGGTTGGAGGCCCCGTAGTGGAGATCGAAAGAACAGGATTTGGACGATCACGTCCATCAATGTGGTCTCCGGCCGGCAGCTAATGACCGAGCTATCGGCTTCGTTTACAGAGCAGGCGGTCCAGAGGCTTTTCTCCCCGACTGTACGTCCGAATTATCGGTGTGCACACTTTCCAGATTTTTTTGTTCACTTCTTTTTCACGGTTTCGCTGAGCCGACAATCTTAGTTGTCTACCGGCTACGTTAACCGCAGAGTTTTTCATTCCAACCGCGTCACCTCGGTGATAATAATGCAGGGTTTATTTACGCGACGTAACCTTCTCATAATAATAATAATAATAATAATAATTGGTTTTTGGGGGGAAAGGAAATGGCGCAGTATCTGTCTCATATATCGTTGGACACCTGAACCGCGCCGTAAGGGAAGGAATAAAGGAGGGAGTGAAAGAAGAAAGGAAGAATAGGTGCCGTAGTGGAGGGCTCCGGAATAATTTCGACCACCTGGGGATCTTTAACGTGCACTGACATCGCACAGCACACGGGCGCCTTAGCGTTTTTCCTCCATAAAAACGCAGCCGCCGCGGTCGGGTTCGAACCCGGGAACTAACCTTCTCATCTTGAACTCCATATTGTGGTCTAATCGGCAGCGCGGTTAACGTCGTTTCCATAGCAACTAGCGGCGAATTCATCTGGCCATGCGTGCTCATTCAAGAGAGCTTTGCATAATCTTCTTCGCCGCCTTCAATATTCTGCTTCTTTGCATGTGGACGGCTTGTGCTGCAAACAACAGCAATATATTGAAATGTACTGAAATGGAGAAAATGGACGCTGTACATAAGTTAAAATTCAGGTAAGGTTTTGTGGGAGTGCAGCAGAGGCGAGTTTCTCATGGGGGAGGGGGGGATAAGAAACCTTTTTCTATATAAGCATGAAATTTGGCGGGTAAAACACCAAATTGTGGCCCATTTCTTTTATCCAAGACAGTTCGGGAAATGCATGATGTATTTCTTACCCCTCCAAGAGTTGCTTTTATATCAGCCCCCATACAAACTTATATAAGAAGAAACTTGACACAAATAGCAAATGTGCGGACGCGATGTGCAACACCAACCTGAAAGATGCCGTAGTCTGTGCTGCCATCGGTATTTCCGTTGATGGCGTTGGAGTCAAGACTGCTTTCGGCGGTTGCCAAACAGATCCCTGGAGAAAAAGTTAATAGAGAGTTTTAGCGCCCTCATAGCTTAAGTACGATAACTACGGAAACTACGACCGTGCGGCAAATCTGTCTAGGCATGCACTGCAGCAGTAGTAAATAACGCGTCACCGTATTGTCCGTACAGCTGCAAGGATGTAGGGCTATGCTAAAACTGTGAAATAAAAACTGAACTCTCCACTTGCATTGAGAACATTATCCTGAGAACAACATATGAGAATAAAAAGACCTAAGAGAAATTTGTGTTTTCTTCTCAAGCTCGTCGCATTGCTTCTTGGTGATTGTATTGTATTATATTGTATTGTATTGTATTTTATTGTAAATGTATAGCAGTTTGAACCTACAGTGGGGAACAAAAATTCAGGTTGACACGATGCGCTTAAAAGCGATATGAATACTTTATGCATTCTGATCATTAACGGCACAGCCGTTTGATTTAGCAGTGTCATTTAATTGACCCATACTGACTGCGCTTGTCAAGTAAGGTATATTTTTAGTATGATTATAGAAAACGAAAATAAGCTAGAATTCTTGTCATGTGCTGCTTGCAGTCTAAGCTTTCTATAAGTGTAAAGTTCGACGTATGAATTCAAACTATACAAACACGTATTGCAAGGGGAACCCATCTTCAACATGCGAGTATATCTGGTGTTTAACACCTCTTAAAGTCAGCTGGCGGTCATCTGCAAACCACGTGAGCGAGCAATCTTGATCGTTTACTCTGAAGCGGTCGTCTAATGCCACCTTAAGTCATGCATGTATGTACAGTAGGCAGATAAAATCATCTACTGGGTAGAACCAAAGAACACCATATTTTATGAGTTAATACTCTATATACAGCCACTAACGTGATATTTACAGGTAGCCCGTCTCTTTTCGAGACCTAGGCGGGATTTTCACGTCAAAATGTGAATCACACCACGTGGGTAGCGGTAGTAGTGTTTATTGCTGATAATGGGGGAGGAGGCGATGGCTGCGGTTATCGCCTTGCTCACAGCGGTCACCCTAATAGTGGCCAGTGGACAAGAAAGAGGAATGAAGAAAAAATGCGGCGATATATATCGTTAAGGAGACAAACTAACAAGAAACACAAGGGAGAGGGTAGATGTTATCTACGTATCATGTACAAGTGGACGCGTACAGCGCACACAGGTGCACACATCAATGTCCTGTCGTGGTCCAGTACGCGACAATTCAATGTGATCTATATACAGTATAGTACACAAATTGTCACACATACGGTAGACTTATTAAGGTGGAGCTCTATTTTACGGGCTCACAGAACACCAGGAAGCTCGAGCGAGGACAAAGAAATCGGCAGGGCCCAGCCTGAGTCCAGGCTCGGCAGCTGCTAACTCAATCCAAACGCATTGAGGCGCCATGGTTAAATGACCGGCAATATTATACTTGCGCAAGCCACTCGTACTCCTACCGAATGCGTATCGTGGCTCATATCCAAGAGAAGCAATGTAGTAACACCAAAAAATAATGTGTTTGCATTTCAATATTTTCCATCAATACACGGTTTCTCGGTGCTCAGTATGTTCCAGTAGTAAGCATTTGTTTTTCTCTGCAGGGAGGCGAATATTACCGTTATACTCACAGTCCGGTATCTGGCTTTTGGGGATTCCGCTCCCTACTAGTATGGAAGCCAGCTCGCAGCGGTCGTAGACCTTGGCTCGGCAGGAGCAGACCAGGGCGAGAAACACCAGTGACAGATGGATGCGCATCTCGAAGGTAGACGGATGAGTCCAACGTGGCCCGACCTGCTGCTTTATAAAGCCTCACATAGAGGAGGATGGAGAGGTTCTGAGCAAAGGAAAACGCGCAGTAACTGTCTCACTGTGGGCTAAACTGCGTAGTGAGGAAATGTGTGACGGAACGACGCGAGTTGATTTGTGACAATCTTTTTCTTTCATTTTTGTTTTCTTAATATCTTTTCCTCAACGAGAGTCCTATACTGGCGTCCTGATCCTGGGCCCTTGCAGTGACATCAGAAATAGGCGCTCCGAGCATATTTTGTTTCTGTCACGCTGGGCGGAACTAGAGCACGTGCACAACGTGCAACGGGTTTAGACAGAACCTGGTCTAGCTGACGCGCTGTCATAATATGGGGAAGTATGAAACGATATACGGTATAAACAGGAAAAACGCGGCCAGCACGTTGTGGCGCATAGCCGCTTGCGCTTCCAGCACGCAATGCGCGCTCAAGCGTGATATATCAGCACCGAGCTAAATCCGCATAGAACTCTTGTGTGCTTGTCCCCATTTTTCCTCCTAGCTCAATGCGTTTGGCCTCAGCTGGGGTGGCGAGTAGCAGCCGAAAAACAAAGCTGGACACCGGAAAGATGAAGCAAACCGAGACATACCCAATAATTCTGGACAAAAACATTTTTAGACGGGAAAGAGTTTATGAACGCAATTTCTTTTTCAAATATCGTAAGGTTTCACTGAAGCAATCAATGTATTCGCAGATCTACCGTTGAGAGGCTCGCATTCCTTTGCTATTGACGTTCTTCCTATCGTCGAAAGCGTTCCACATTGATTTTCGAAGGCAGTCTTGACTGCTCGATGCGAGCTATGGAAACAATTTAAAACAAATATTTTGCTACGCATCGGAAGAATGGAAAGTTACCTTCAATATTTCCATAAGAGTACCTTACAATTTTGCATCATTCAAAATTTCTGTCCAAGAATGTTGGACATGAAAAACCTTTTTCGAGATAAATTAGTTGTAGAAGGGTCAGGCCATTTGATTCATTCTTTCGATTATCTGGGCCTGATTGCAGTTAGGCGTCGCTGCTACACAATATAGAAGCGGCCCAAATATACAAACCTGCCAGCTATGCAGGGAGAAACGTTAAGTGTCCGGTGGTACCCTAGCGAAAAGACTCCGGGGTTTCATCGTCAGGAATTGTATCATGCAGAGAACGGATGCTATAAAAACCTTTGATGCGTGATCATACGATGTCATGCGGAAGGTCTGCATTAAGAGTATTGGTTCACTTTCGGTTTTTCCCAAGTCCATTCGTTCGATCACCGCAATCTCATCAAACTTGAAGTTCTGAATCTGAGAGAACCCTTGATTGTTCCAAATAAATTAAAATCGCAATGCGCTTAGTCAAGGAAATAGAAGTGTGTGCCCAGTCGGAAGGCACAACTGAACATTTTTTGTACCAAAATTGAACAAGTGAACAACTCAACAACAGATTTTCTGTAGTATTCTTGGTTATAGACTTTTAGTAACAACAGAATTTTTTGAAGGGTCGTGATGTTCCTTGTCGTGTTAGCAGAAAAAAAAACGCTAAAGAAAAATACAATACTGCAGAAAAATCTGTCTACGACAAAACGACAAAGAATTTTATCTAATTCCAGGTGGAATTCTCTAGTTTTTTTTTTTTTACAGGATGTGCAACGACATAAAGGTTTAGGTCTCGTCACAGTGGCATTCGCAAGGAAACGAATGGCGTTGCCTGGCGATGGACGGGTGCCTTTTGACAGAAGAACGGAACACTCGCCGGTGATGAAGCACCCTGAAGGCTCCTGACGCAGGGCAGTTTTTCACAACGAATAGTGGCATTGAAGCCTTCCTGAAGATACTTCCTGGAGAGGTAGAAACAGCAAAAGAATTATGTACGCTATATCCATGTCCGGGTCCAGGTTCAACGCGTACCACCATCAGCGCATTGGTCATGAAGGGTGTGACTAGTACAGGGTCCCGTAGTTAAAGCTATGAAACACGCCCAGACCTTGATACCCATCTTGTCAAATCGATACAAAATTTCAGTAACAGGTATCCAAAACCTTCTTTCAATGTCATCCATGTCCCTATCTGTGTTTACTGCCCTGAATTGCGTGCAGGCGCTTGCTGACATTTTTTTTTTAAAGCAAAATTTATTGTCCCAGGGCATCAGTGATGAGTGAAGATGTGATGAAAGATGTAGTAGTGATTAAATGAATGGAAAAAGGCTAGCTGATTTGATGATGTCCAGCAGAGAACGATGGTACGGTCTCTGCGTCCAGGCAATGTATGAAGCAGGGTTGCTTGGTGAAAGACCCGCTACCTTCAGGTGCCGGATCCTTGTATAGCTTGAGAGCTGGGCAGTCCCACAGTAAGTGATGAATGTCGGATTCAGCGTCCTCGTGTTTACATATCGGACACCCTGGCCGAGGAAAGAAATCTCGGTACTGAGGCCACTTCCGAGTGACGGCAGGTGTGAGGGCAACACCGACCCGGATCGTCCTAAGCACAACCTCCTTTGCACGGGTAAGGTTGCGGGGGAGGGTTACCGCACACGGAGGGATGAGAGCACGTGTGCGGCGCTGGAGGAATTCCTTTCTTGATGAAAGGAGGGTAAAGTTGTCCAAATGAAGGAGCCGAGGCAATGATGAGTCTGGATTCCCAAGGCGGGTCGCTAAATCTGCCTGGCTTTGAGAGTTCAGAATCCTGTGGGACCCACTCAATACACTTGATGACATTTCGTGAGTGCGAAGCTGAGTTCGCCCTTCGTGAGATAAGTCACATCGCTATAGTTACCGAAATACAACAAAATATATATACAGAGTAGCCGTACTGTGTTGAGTGCGAATTTCGTGCGGAAAAAGCGAAAGGTACACGCAAACAAATCTGCCCAATGCACTCATCAATTAACACCTGCTGCTGAGTTAACTGGTGACGACCGCTGTGAAAAAAAAAATAAGTGTTTTAGAACATGCGATGCAGAGCTGTAGGCGCCTGGCTCATTTTTCTCGTCTCTGAGTCTTTCATATTTTGGCGCTTAATAGCAGTTTCCATCATCACTCACCGCCGTTGGTTCCAGCAGCCCGAGAATGCACATACAGCTATTTACCAGAACACAGCGTGAGCTTCTCTTGTTTCCGGATATGACGGTACACGAGCAAGGAAAACACAACGATAAATAAAACTTCCGCAGCGGGAACTGAACATACGTACGACATCTGCATTTGCAGCCACAGCTAGCTCCGCGAGTTTGTTCGTTAGCCAATTGAGAATTTTAGCTATAAGATAAAAAACATGCGTATACAGCCTTTCTCAAAAGTTAAGAGCCTAAGGGGTCTGCCTCTAAGCCGCGAAGTCAGGCTCTTGCAGTATATGTGAAAGTCTTAACTTTCACGGAGATGAGGACGAGAATTCCTTTTACTTTGAAAAGGTCTGTAACTCTGACGATGGACAAGTCACTCAGCATTGTCCAGAAGCAAACCCACCAGGCTCTATTCGCAATGGATGGATGAATGGAAGAACTCCATTTCATTTCCCGCCACCTGGCGGCCGGGGCGGGAAACTGCCGATTCATGTCCGACAGAGTAACGAATGCCAGAGAGAGAGAGAGAGAAAAGCGGTAGAGGAAAGACTGGGACACACGCTGTGAAAGTCACAGGCCGCCGCAGCTGTAGCCTGCACATCTTGAGCCTGCACACCTTGAGCCTGCACATATTGAAGCCTGCACATCTTCGGTTCCCACAGACGATTCCGCTGCCTCTTCTCTTTCCTTTTACCGCTGCTTCCCACATCAGACCAGACTGGGCGCGCAGCCACTGCTATCGGCGTCACACAATATGGCCGACTGCACGCGCTAAAACCACCACGCTCGCGTAATGTAAAAGAAATAGCATGATAGCTCACCGTAGAGCACAGGTGGAGGTTTCTAACGCATGGGGCAAAGTCACTCGAAGAGCGTGAAACGCGATAAGAAACAGGAACTTCGTGCGACATCTCGGGTTTGGTCATATTTATACTAGAGCAGCGATAAAAGTCGAGCTCTACAACGGTGGTGATGGTGGTGGTTAAACATTTATTGAGCCCCAAGGAAAGGGATGGCGGGGTTAGTTGTATTCCTGCTTGATCGGAGTCCTCAGTCCAGGATCCCACAGGCCGAAGCGATCCGCCGCGCCCACTCCATCAGCGGTTGCTGGTCGCCCGGCTCTGAGCCAGACAGGGTAGCCTCCATGGAGAACAAAGGGTGGGAGATGGTTGCTTGGTCCCCCGCCAGGTTTGGACACACCGAGGTGGGCTCGCATCTCCATAAGAGAGCTTACGCCTTCGACAGTCGTACTAATGACTACACGGTAAAATACCAGTTTTGTGACTTTATCAGTCAAAATAACTTTTGCGAAATCTTTCAACCGAAACCTCATTGTAGCCAATGCAAATGTGCTTAGATTTGATGAATTTCAGTGCACTGCAACTTATAGTTCAGCGGGCATTTTCGGAAGCAGTAACGTTCTTCTTCTGGTCCAAGTTACGTATTTTCGCCAGATTATACAGTAATTTTCGAAACTTGGGACAGTGTGCACATTCGGCGCACATGTCACGTGGCCTTCCTTCTATCGTCTGAGCTGGAGCTGCAACCAGCGGCGAGTAGAGGACTGCACGGGCTCGGGTCGACTCGAAAGTTCGGGCCTGGCCCGCTCCGCGGGGCCCGAAAATCTACTCTCTCGTCGGGCCTGGGCATGATTTGTTCCCGTACATAGACGGACCTGTGTTGGGCTTTTTAACCCTTTCAGTCAAACGATGTACACTTGGAAAGTTGTAGCGGCAAAGGAATCAAGGATTATGACGTGAAGAAAAATATTCAACGTTTCCTTATTTCTGGATTTGTTAGTTGCGTTGTTCACACGCTGAGAAAATTACACAGAATGTTCCGATTTATTTCGGCTCACTGATCGGAACGCATTCTTGGCGCTCGTAAGGTAGGCAAGACAGAGACCACGCTGCTCATTTTCTAAGACACGGTCATACCGAACATGGTGCTCTACTACCGTATTGTACAATGCTACAAGAAACATTAACTTAAAGCATAACAGCGCCTCATCTGATTTCGTTTCGGGAGTCACGCGGACGTGTGTCCAACGCTGGACCAGGTCCGCTGCGAGGTCCCTCAACTGGTGAGGCCCACCTGCATGACCCTTCCTGCGCAAACTGCGATGGCCTCCACGCTGCCACAGATCCGGCGCAAGGAGGACACGGCAGGAGACGGCACCCGCTCCATCACACAAGTCACCTTCAAGACCACATCCAAGCCCTAACCGTCTCCACCGCGCTTAAGTTGGCCAGTACTGCCTTCCGACTTCTCCCCATCTCACCCTTATACTCAAGTGCTCAAAAAAACTCATCCACATCATCTACTTCCTCACTTTCTAGATCTCTATCAGCTTCCATACCGACACCTCCACCTCCTGAATCTATGGATACTGCATCTTAGTCTATCATCCAATGTCACGCCTCCTGCTGCGCCTCACGTGCCTGAGCATCCCGCAACACCTACCCCCCCTAAATTCATGGACACCGCATCTTCCTCTAACATACTCGTCCTTCTGCACCTGAGGCGTGTATACGCATACATCTTAGGAGGCACACCTGGATGCTCTTGTGGGTCGACTGAAGAAACTTGTTGGTAACAGCGCGAAGACGGAACGAAAGAAAAACACAACACAAGCGCTGGCTTGTTACAGATTTGCAGCCTTTATTGAAGCCACTGTCCCAGAGAAGTCAATGCGTGGTCCGCCCGTGGAACGCTGGGGCCAGAAGTCCATTCCTTCTAGAATGCATCTGTTAGTCTACGGTTTTGATCTCGCATTTGAGTTCGTGTTTTGTACCAAGGTAAGCATTTCTGTATCTTCGAATTTTGGTTGCGTGCAGAATTTTGGACCCCGCTGGGGGGTGATCAGTATTTTTGGAAGCAAGTTTACATCACCTATTCGACGAACTTCTCGAAAAGCTGGCGGAGTGTTGCGCTTTTTTGGGAGAGAGTATAGAGCAGAATCTGCCAAGTGAACTCAGTAGTGCGGTTGGCGAATTGAAGTTCATGACGAAATCGCCGGAGGTGGCGCCCTGGCTGGCAGGCTTCAGTGCAGGCGATGAAAAGGCATTCTTGAAACAGCCGTACTTGCCGCCAAGCTGCCGACAGTAAGATGCGGCAAAGCCGTTGTCCATGTCTAAGGGAAGGCTTAATTGGCCGTATACGGGAAGGGCCGGAAGAAGGTAGTCGTTCTTGATGGCGAACGTGAAGAGTCGAGCACGGCAGGATGCACAAGGGAGAGTTGCGGAGAGCGTGAAGAACGATAGAAGCGAGAGGGCCCGATGTGCGGAGACGAACACACGCACTGTATATAACCTTGCCGCATTATTTATTACGTACGTTAGCTTCTTGTTAAGTACGCCGCTTTTGACAGTCCTACACGGGAGTGCACTTATGGATATAAGGCAGGGTACGCAAAGGGTTGCAGTGATCCGAAAAATCAGTAGCGACATCCACTGACGTACGAGGCGAGGTTCCTTCCTCGGCACTTGTTCTTCCAGCCATACCTAAATGAAAAAATATATATATTAGTTCCTCATTAGCACTGGTAAGGTATTAGATAACATACACTTAGATTATGTACTTCGTGTTCTTCTTTGGAATGCCTACATCGAGCAAAATCAGCGCTTATCTCCTGCGCATTGGAGAACTACACTTCGCCTTAAATATGTAAGAAGCTGCAGGTTGTTCTTCTGTGAGCGTGGATGAGAGAGTCTTCAGTCTAGGAGGAGTCATGACGAAAGCAGGAGACAAGCATTAGTCCAGGTTCATCATAAATATGAATTTATGAAATCGTGCTTTGATGCATGGGGCTAGGAAGTAGTTTACAATTTGTTGTACGCAGTAAGGCGAACACGTAAAAAAATATAGTAGTCCAGCACAGGTCATCGTTCTAGCAAACCATCCTGCATTCACATTTTGTTTGGCATATTATATTACACAGGACGACATAAAACAAGATTTTCTACCTGATGATATCGACTGAAGCTGTGCAGATGTTATTTATCAGAAACATTAATAATTCGATAGCATTAGAAGCACCATGGGGCCAAAATGCGCCGCCGGTCATAAAATTCGCCCATTGGCTGGAGAGAATGACGTCAACAGACCACAGCAATTCCACTGGCTGGACGGAAATTACGTCACCATACAGGAGCATTCCCATTGGCTGGCGGGAAGTGATGTCGCCAGGGAAGTGATGTCACTTCCGTTAAAGACATCAAGAGTTGCTAACTCGATCGCAGTGCCAACACATAATGGAATTAGGTGTTCCTGAACCCCTTTCTGGTTAACATCCCTGCCTTTCCCTCCTCCTCTTTATCTATCTATCTAGGTGTTCCTGTGATACTTTTTTGTATAAAGACATCCTGGTGTAGACGAAAGGACGAACGCAGAGATAAACTTTACCATGCATTGAAGCCTTGCTGCCGGTAGACAGTCTTTGCGCACTGGATGGACGGATCGATGTTGTCCGACTGCAGGGCTGTTGAAAACAAATCAATCGCAGTTAATCACGTCGCTTACAAGTTGAATCGAAAACAAGTTAATGGCATTTGAGCAAACAACGAAGTGTCTCGCTAATAATGCGTTGTTTCCGCACTTGAGCGAGATTTTCAAGCCATGGAGCTCTGAAGACAAGTCACTTTCGTGAAAAGCATCTATTACTTGCTTAACTGAAAAAGGGGGGTGTTTCATGGTTTGCCATTGAAAATTTCTAGCTGGGAGGCGGCCGATTTGCCGGCACGTTGAGTGAAGTGTGCCGGCCACAGGTGGCGCACGCGATGTTTTGGTTGTTCCTGCAAGTCAAGTGCCCATGTAGCGGGCTGTAATTTGTATGATTATGTAAATTATGCGTGACTTGGTGATTTTTGTGGTGAGTATGCGGTATTTTCACTGAGTGTCCAGCGTTCTTTTGTAGAAAAAGGCTGCCAAGGCACATACTTGCGGAAGAAAGAGACCTTTGTTTGGATACATACCAGAACAGGAAACACGGCAGATGTTGTGTGGGCCCGGACTGCACCAGTATCCGTTGTTTATCTGTAATTGGCACCGATAAATTAAAATACCAGCGCGACTCGGTACTCTGCATGGATACCGAGAGCTCAAATGTGACAGTTCGAGATCAATGAAAGCTTGGCCGACCGGACGGATAGCCAGATTCACGCGAGTTAAAATTTGTCTACACCTCGAATAGCCAGCATAAATTACGTCCGCAATTTCGGTGTATGCAATTTTCGTTTTTTTTTTCTTTTCCTTCATTCATGCATCTGCTGAGCCACCAATCGTACATAGAATGGCATGTCTGGCGCCGTTACCACAGCAACCGGTGGATGATTTCTACAGCCTTGCGCAATCATTGAAGTGCGTGTTGCGCTTCTTAAAGAATCTTTTCGCCCTTTTTATTTTTATTTATTTTGTTTATTGAATACTGCGGAAATTTTGTATGTCCAAGTAGGAAAGGAAAAATACATAAATGAATACTAGTGATTATGGTATAATGCAAAAAAAAAACGGCAAGTGTATTTGTACAATCCGTACAGCCGTACGGAACAATATGGCAAGTACACGTTACAACACAACACAGTAATACGATTGAGAAAGCACTGAGACAACACGAACAGCTGCCAAGCCAACAACAAATCAATCATAAAGGGTGAAAAAACCGGGTAATTGTTAGGTAGAGCATTCCATTAGGAAGTTTTCCTTAGAAAAAATGAAAACATATATGTATTGGTGTGCGCAGAAATACGTATAAGGTTAAATCTATGCTTATGGCGGGAGGCTCGTGTGGAATACTTGACGATGTGGTTTTCGGGTCGGATACCAAGTCGGGAGAAGCATTATGACTGTAAGAAGTTGAGACTGGCTTTCTTTTTTCTGTCTAGCAGTGGATCAAAATTTGCAAGCCTCAACATGGCAGAAGGAGAGTCTACACGCCTATAGCGATTGAAGATGAAGAGGGCCGCAAGACGCTGGATTTTTAAGGCGAAAGCCTTTATAAGCTCATGACTCAGCAGCGGGGATGTTCGCAGAAAAGTGTCACACTATAGCTGTCAATCAAACGTGGTTAAAGTTTCGAGATCTGAGAGAGCTCTATACTGTGTCCATTCCTCAAAAACCTTTAATTTCCTCAAAACACATGCTTTCGCATCCCTCCACGTAAGCAGACAAGTGTCCTCACAGTTAAATAGTAATTAGTTAATTAGTAATACTAGTGGTTGATGCAGTATGTCGTAACTGGGAACTCAGCATACGATAATGCACTGCGTATGCGCAAGGCGCCAGCAGACAATGCAACTGCGCTTCAGCCTACTGCGCATGCGTGTGACGTCATTGAGTGGCGCCACCATCGTTCGAGAGGAGCGCTCCTCAGGCAATCTTGCCAGGCGCCTCCTGAACGCCGATCTGGAGGGATGCCGCCTGAACGCTCTCCTGTGTCTCCAGCTACCAAGCACGCGCGCGCTAATGAACGTCACCGAAAGCGTCGTGAAGCGAACAATTGTGTAGTCTTTAATCAACATCTTCACCACACATCAGCGACACAAGCAGCAACATCGTGCTAAAGGCTTTCACCTCACCGCACTGAATTCTTCCAGTTCTTGATTTTTCGACTTTATCAACTGCTCCTTTGTCTGAGGACGGCCAGAGCTTGGAGCGATAGCACAACTCACGAATAAGCGCTTAAGAGCTGCGTTCTAATAACTAATTGTGCATATATGGACATGTAGGCAGAACCTAGGCTACAGTGAAAGTACTTCCGCGGGAGATATCTCTATTGCTATCGAATTGTACTCTTAAGGAAAGGTTAAGCGTTATGTGGTGGCAAAACTCAGAACAGTGTCCGTATCTGCAAATTGATACACAAAGATGACCCCAGGCCGCTGAAGGGAACCATTAACTCTATCGCGTCGTACCATTAAGGCGAAGCTTAAGTGTCCACTCAAGTTTTCGCTGTGTACAATGCGGCAAAGCAAACTTAGCGAGCTATTAAAAGAGTTTCGCTTTCTACGTTTCAAAGTACAGTGTCGATTCAGGATAATTGTTTGTTTGTTTTTTTGTGTGGAAAGGAAATGGCGCAGTATCTGTCTCATATATCGTTGGACACCTGAACCGCGCCGTAAGGGAAGGGATAAAGGAGGGAGTGAAAGAAGAGAATAACAAATAGGTCCGTAGTGGAGGGCTCCGGAATAATTTCGACCACCTGAGGATCTTTAACGTGCCCAGACATCGCACAGCACACGGGCGCCTTAGCGTTTCGCCTCCATCGAAACGCGGCCGCCACGGTCGGTTCAGGAGATTTATAAATTGAGGTCGCCTTTCATGTTGGTGGACTGCAATTTCGGAATCTAAAGCTGCGCTCCTAAAATAAAAAAAAATTAAAAAGCTTATTTTGTAAATTTTACTTAATCATCTATTTATAGTACTGTATCGCCAAAGTAATGTCCGCCATGCCGCGTAATCCACCGGCACGTTCCACTTCGACGTGTCTTTCACGGAATTTCAAAGAAAAATCTGAGCTGAATGATTTCAAACACCCGGTATTAAAAAGTAGATTGAAAATTATTGGCTTCACGCTAAAGCAGGCTGGAATGCTCGCACGGACCCCGTCTGCTGTCTTAATTCATCAGAATTATTCCATGGAGATTTTTTCATCAGTTCCTGGAATACAAAAAATCCCTTCAACCACCCCCTTTCAAGGCTAAGGGAGAAACGTTCACAATTTTTTTTTTTCAAACGCCGGTTTTCAAAGACGAAGCACTGAGGAGGGGGGTGATATATAGCATCACGGATTATCTAACTTAGAATTTAGCTGTCGTTGCGAAACACATCATGCAAGTCTTGTGTGGCAGTACCCTATCAGTTTAACGCGTAAAGTAAATCTATGAACGGGATGGTCCACAACACCAACCTGAAAGACGCCGTAGTCTGTACTTCCATCCGTATTCCTGTTGATGGCGTTGGAGTTCAGACTGCTTTCAGCAGTTGCCAAGCAGATCCCTGCAGGAAAGTGCAATGGAGATAAAATTCAGGAGCATCACAGAGAAAGAAATAATATCATTTTGAACACTATACGAGAATACGAAGAGGAATCAGCTTTTCGAATTTACACTCATTCGCACTATTTCTTGACCCCACAGAGTAACGTAATGTAGTGTCAAACATGATTAATCATTTGCGTATAATACGACTCAATACGACTGTTATCGCGGCAAACTTAAAAAAAAAATGTTGTGAAAGTTTCTATACCAGCCGTAGGGTCATGTTAAGTTTATTAAAGAAGTGAAGAACGCACTATCAAGATTAATTAATCTGCGCGCAGACGAGAGCCGCGCGACTCAGCTACCGGTTCCGAAGATTCCGAGGCAGAATCCACGTTTCCGGTCTAACATTATCCAAGCCAAATAAGAAACCTCGTCTTCCCGGCCTTCTCGCGGTGGATGAAGTGCTCCTTAGGGGATTCGCATATAGACGGTGCCGCCAGCTTGAGCACTTGATATCATGATGGCTCGCTACCCCTGTGTGCGAACATTGAAAAGTCAGAGCTAGAAAATAAGCGCTTGAGTTTCGATACGTTCTGTTAGTACATTATCTCTCCGCAAGGAGGCGAAGATTATCATTCGTCAACACTCACAGTCTGGGATCTGGTTCCTGGGGATGCCGCTGCGTACTAGTATGGAAGCCAGCTCGCAGCGGCCGTAGACCTTGGCTCTGCTGGAGCAGACCAGGAGAAGTAGCACCAGTAACAAGCGGATGGACATTTCGTAGATCGACGGCTGAGGACAACACGCCCCGTCCACTACCGGCTGCTTTATAATGCCTCACATGTAGGAGGAGGGAATGTTTACGAGGAAAGGCAAGACTGGGTAAGTACCCGATTGGTCAGATAGAAGTGCGCAGTTCATTCATTGAGAGAACCCTCCTCTTTCGCTTTTGTTTTATTATTATGTTTTCCTTAACGAGGGTCCTATCCTGGCGTCCTGATCCTGGTTCTTTGCACTGTCATCAGAAATAGTCACTCCGAGCATATATTGTTTCTGTCACGCCATAGGCGGAACTAAAGCATGCGTGCAGGTTACAGCTGCTTTGGACACAGCCCGGGCCTGACGCCCGGTCGACGTATGGGGATGCATGAAGAGATACAGAGAGAAGGAATAGATAGGCAAATTCAGGCTGGGCCTGCTGTGGCGCTCGACACTTGCCTTTCCAGTACGCAATGCGCACTCGAGCGTGATATGTGAATCCACGGGCAGTGCGTGTGTGTTTGCTCGCAGTTGCTGCTTCCTAGTGCCGTGTGCTTAGGTTGAAGTGGGTTGGCGAACAGCAGCCGAAAAAAAAAGCAGGCGGACACCAAATTATGCAACCAAGGGTAAAATGAAGTACGTAACAAGTGAGTTGTGCGACGGCGAGAAACATGCCGTAATTTTGCCCTTTATCTGAACCTAATTGCCACTGCTGCACAAGACACACAGCTGCGCAGTGGATATCACACATGAATATAAAGACCTACCAGTTCAGGCAGAACTGCGAGATAGCTGGTGCCTAATTATGCCGCCACATGACAGTCCACTGTTCCATTCTTCATGTCTGTTTCACGTTTCCATATTTTAGGAACAAGCAACAAACAATAATTTCAGGGGCGTCAAAATGATTTTCCCGCCGCAGGACAATCATTCATAGTATTTCCAGAAAAGTGTGTCACATCGTCAAGGGAGCAAAATTTTAAGGGATCAGCGACGAAGTTACACAGTGCGGCTCAGTGGAGGAATAGTCCTTACACTTCAGCACCATTCTCCATAGGCAGAGGACATGCTACTCTAGAGGAAAAGACTAGAAGAAATAGTAAAAAAATATAAGATATGCATTATAAACTTAAATGCGCACGTTCTCATTTTTAAGCATCTACTTTTTTGTGCTTTAAAGGGGAAAAAATAAACATGGTTGAACGTGTCTGTGTAATAATAATTGGTTTTGGGGGAAAGGAAATGGCGCAGTGTCTGTCTCATATATCATTGGACACCTGAACCGCGCCGTAAGGGAAGGGTAAAGGAGGGAGTGAAAGAAGAAAGGAAGGAAGAGGTGCCATAGTGGAGGGCTCCGGAATAATTTCGACCACCTGGGGATCTTTAACGTGCACTGACAGTGCACGTTAAAGATCCACAGGTGGTCGAAATTATTCCGAAGCCCTCCACTACGGCACTGTGTCTGTGTACGTTGGGGTTTTTAAGTGCGCTAGCACTATAGATGCTTCGTTAGCGAAAAAGCCGTCCTGTCTGCAGTTGAAGCCTGAGGAGGCGGCTGTGCACCACACGGTGGGTAGGCTGCCACCTGCCCAAGTGGAAATTAGGAATACCGGTTTCGCGGCAGCTGCAACCCAGTGTCGCGCCAGCTACATCAACGTGGAAAAGAGGAAATCGTGTCACACTAGTTGCTCTGGAGATGAAACAGGTTACACGATAGCTACAGCTCAGTGGGAAGGCAGAAACCTGCGTCATGCTGAGAGGAATGGAGAATATTTGCGTCATGCCATTTCTTGTCACGTGTTCAGATTGCAGCAGACAGTGGAAAACCCCATTATGCGCGGAATGAAACTTGCACAGTGTGCCACCTTAGGTGCTATCGTGCTAGCGCACCTTCATCGCATTTAGTTTAGCTCGGTAAATTGTTCATCATTTGTTTTTTAGTCAGCGTGGTTCGGCAAAATTTAAGGTTATGAGAGAAAACAGTTTTTAATAATAAGTGCATTTTTGCAAATGGCAATCAAAAAGTTACACAAGTGATATTGTGTAATTTTTAATCACAGAAGCGACTAAGGACCATTATTAACTATCAATATCATCCCAGGCACTAAATATTGCGTTACGCCTGGGAAAGCCGAAATAATAACTGAAGAGCATCGGGTTTGGTTGGTTGCAGAGGCATTCTTTCATCGCTGCCTCACCAGATGAACTCCTGACTCCACAATTACTCTTGCATAGATCTGGCAAACAAACTAGGATCACACAGCGCCATGTCACAAAAATGAAGTAAAGCGTGGTACGACATGTAGCTTTTGAAGAACAGAGTCGTCAGGCTATAGCATGCATATAGGAAGGAATGACGTTTCGAAATGGACGGGTGTCTTTCGACAGCAGGCCAGAACACACGCTGTTGTTGGAACATCGCGAAGGCTCGTGACACGCTGCAATTTTTCACAGTGCGAGCAGAAGGACTCTGGTGCGAGTGCAGTAGTGAAGACTGCCTGGAGGTATTCCCTGGACAGGTAGAAAAACAAGATGTATGTCAACGATCTATGTCAACGTACTGCTCAAGCCGTGACAACCTTGTCTAAGAGATAAAAACAACAACCTCAGTAATAGGTATCAAAAAATTGTTTAGGTACATACTGAGCTTTCATAAGTATGAAGCCTTTTGTGAATTCAAACGTCATTAGTAGAGTCGTGTCTATATAGAGCTCCTGCAGTGCTTGCTACGTAGTTGAACCCTTTACTGCCCAGTGTTGCAAACTCGCGGCAATACCGTTCCCATACCCTGTACTCATCATTACATGGAAATTGGAGACAAAGTTATAGTCGGATACAACTCAAGAAGGAAGCGGCTTTTCACTGCCAAAAGACCCTCTTCCAGCCAATAGCTTCGGTCGATCCGCATGACCCTGCTGGCGTGACAAATGCAGGGAGGGGACTATCACCAATCATGAAAGCAGGGTACAATCCCCTTTCATGGGACACTCCCTGCATTTTCGAACTAGCAGGCTTATGTGGATCGACAGACGCTATTGGCTGGAAGGGGGTTCTTTAACGGGGGAAAAGCCGCTTCGTTCTTGAGTTGTATCCGACTACAGATGTCAGTATGTTCTCAGAAGCTAGCGGACTCCAGTCAAAATATTTGGTGTCAGCAAGCTGTGTGAATAGCGAGAACGTACTACTTCCGGCCAGCGTCCAAAAATTTCTTGTCTCTTATTTTCTGACATGTTGCCTGGAGAAAAGGAAGATATCTGTTGGGCAACAATGGTTTACAGCCTCCCGGCCTTCAAGTTGGTTCGAGAGGTTGGATTTAGTATTTCATACAACGCGGACTAGCTGCGGAGCATAGACCAAATACTAATTGTTGCTTATTGAGGACATACCGGTACCTCAACAAAGACTGGCTAGAATAATATGTAAGCAGTGGTTATTTTCTTTGATTCGTTCATAGTTCGACCGTTAAGGTATTAAATAAGAGACAAATTTGGCACAAAGCACCTATGCCACCTCGAGTTAATTTTCGCCCAGAAATGGTCTGAGCAAGCGAAGAAATGTGCGGCATAAGCTTACCACCAAATTTGGTGTCGGACTAGTTGGTGAAGGCCGTTACTATACATGGAGGTTTTTAGAAACAGACGCTACGCAGATGCAGCGCCTGCCCTGTTTTCCTCGAATTTATTCCTGCCGTGCTTTGTCTCTGATATGCTTCATAGCGCTAGCCATCATCTCCCACCACCATCATTCATTCCAGAAATATGTGCATGCACATGCGGAACATTAACCTTCAACAGCTGTGGCGCGTGTCGTTCAATCTAGCACGCAAAACAGCGCCAACAGCCACAGCGGAAACTGAACTGGCATGCGACATGTGAACTTGCAGCCGCAGCTCCGCGAGTTTGTGAGCCAGCAAGCCGACCTATTCCGCTCTTGGATAGAGAATATTAAACACGAAACGCGTTTATCTTCCGTTCTCGACAAGCTCGGGCGAATTTCGGGAGAACCGGAGGAAGAACATGACGCCGAACCTTAGGCGAACTTTCCGAAACTTTCCGTCCGCGCGCTGAAGGAACCGGCGCGCCGAGTGCAGAAGCCCAAGATATTCCGTAGTCACCGCTATCACTGCGAAGGACGGCTTGCCGGGGGCAGTGTGTGGTATATCCCTATCGCTTGTAAACCACGCCTCCCGCTGGCGTGAAGTGATTCAAATGATAAGTGGCGACATAGTGGATGTCAAGGTTGTGTTTGAGAATTGCGAGACCTTGAAACGAGCGTTCATTTGACTGCAGAGACATTAAGCTTACAGGCCTATATATGCCGTTGACTCGTCACTTCCTGATTGTGAGCGCGTGCGTTTAGGGCGAGTTTTATGTTATGAGCTTCAGTGTCGGAAGAAATGCTTTGTGGTGTGGTAAAGTGTGCCATGTCCTGGGTGAGACGTATTACAAGAATGCGGCCAGCGCCACCTATAATTCATCCTAGACAGTGCTACGCCGGTACTGTAAAGCATATAATGCTTGTGTGCACTGCGCACTCAACAACGCGAGATACCGAAATTTTTTCAATATATTTTGGAGGCGCCTAGACGGCCCCTGTCTTCTTGTTATATTCTGACCTGTGTAAATTTTTATAAACGCATTTTGTTGTTCAGCCATTACAGTGGTTCTGAGAGGGGCTCTCGATAAAGGTGCAGTATTCCTGGGATGTTAAAGGACGCCGCTTCCCGAATATCCCCCAGCAAGAATTTTTTTATGCGTTCTGTAGATGAGTCATCTGTAGTCAAAATTTGTATTTCGACGTCTTCGTACCTTTCTCTCGCACCACTTTTTGCACGCTCAAAGTTCAAAGAAGTGTATTATTCGCTCAAAGAAGTGTATTATTCGGCTCATATGTTCATGGCGATAGAATTTAGTGATTGAACGAGTTTCTGTACTCTCCTCAGGAGGTATTTCAGAGCCCCTTTAAGCCGCCGGACGCCGTGGCTTAATGGCTGTGGCGCCCGACTGCTGAGCCCAAGGTCGCGGGTTCGAACCTCCGCCGCGGCGCACACATTTCGGTAGAAGCGAAATGCTGTGCACTGTGATGCGTGCTATGTGATACCAGTAAGAACCCTTGCGGACCAAAATTAATCCGCGGCCTTCGACTATATGGCATTCCTCATAGCTCACACTCAGCGCAGGAACGTTCCATGAATGATGACATTTCTCCCTTCCTTCTTTCACTCCCTCCTTTATCCCTTCCCTTACGGCGTGGTTCAGGTGTCCAACGATATATGAGACAGATACTGCGCCATCTCCTTTCCCCAAAAAAAACAATTATTATTATGAATGATGACATATTCTAAACGCCATGACGGCAACCAACCGGTTGATCGCCCCTTGCAAACAGGCGTGTCCGTAAAAAAAAGTAAGAAGTCAAAAGAGTGTGCAGGAAAGGTGAGGTGAATATGAAAACAGTACCGTGCAGGCGTGGCTTCCGCAGACGATTCCGTTGCCGCTTCCCTTTCCTCTTTGCGGTGTCGGCCGCATCCAGCCAGACATGGCGCGCAGCCACCGCTATCGACGTTGCTCGACGCGGCCGACTGTCAACGATAGAAGCCACGGTGTTGCCGCTGTGTGAAAGAACTAAGACGATAACTCACCATACAGTTCAGCTGTAGGGCTTTAACGCACGTGGAAACGTCAGTCAAAGAGTGCGAAAAGCTATAAGAAACAGGAACTGCCTGCGACATTTTGCATTCGATTTATATTAGTGTATACCTGTAGCGATGCGACAAAACAAGCCCTACGATGGTGACCGCTCAGCGAGAAGAGCGCGTGCCTCATCAGACATCCGGGCTAATAAAAATGTATAATTTTTGTGGGTAACGCATTCAACACGACATGTAGCAGCAAGTCGGCACCGATAAAGTGCTCGTTCTTGGTGCTAAAGTCGAATTAAGCTTATTGTCCCATGCCTACGTCACTATACAAAGTGTAGCCGTAGCTGAAACAGCAGTAAAGAATGTTACGGAATGTTATAAGTTGGCTTGGTTGGTTTAGTTCATGAGGTTTAACGTCCCGAAACGCCTCAGGCTATGAGGGCTCCGGATAATTCCGACCACATGTGGAGCAGCATCAGCTGAGAACTGCAATAAAGGGTGATTGTGCCGGTTGTCTTTCTTTTTTTAAATTTCATTGACTTTCCAGTGGTGTTGCACGTTCCAGGTGAGGTCGTTCAGGCGAATGCAAGGAGCGAGCACGACAGCGTTGCCACAAGCACATTTCACGACCGATCGGGAGCACGCGCATGCGCGCTCACACCGCCCGTGCATACTTAGACACTTCCTGCACGCGACGAGATAACCACACGCAAAAAATATTGAACACAAAGAGAACGACCGCGGAAATACAAGCATGTTCGAGCGCGGACAAGAGCACGTGCAAGGTATAGGGTACGAAAGCAACAGAAAACGCATCACAAAGAAAGACACCCTGCCAATTTTTTTTTCTCAGAAAGTCAGACAGCCAGAACAATCCGGATTTGCTTACGACTGCAGTGAAGCACTGAGGTTTTACTCTTCGAAACGTCGCAGGATCGCGTACAGTATATAGTGGCAGTCGAACCTGCTCAAAGGGATAAAACATGACGCAGTCGTGGCCTCGTGCTTGAGTGCTCGTCTCGGCTACGGGAGGCCGTGGGTTCGATTCCCGCAACCGCCGCTCTAACCAGCCGGTTAATCCAATGGGAACAGGCGGTCCCCCGGCCTAGTGCTCAGCTCTGCAGGGGTGCACCGCGTGGGAAAGATAGCCTGCGCCTCAAAATTCCCGTGAAATGTGGGCAAGGAGTGTCTCTATGATTATCTCGTGAAGACTTTGCGCACTCATAAGCGGTTAAAATTTCTATCTCGTACGGTGCCTTTTATATAAGTCTTTGCTTTCCTCCTCATGCGTCGCTGCATAAGAAATTGTCAGTCTTTAGCAACCCTGCTCTAGTTAGTGTCGCACTAATTTCAATAGAACTATTGCATGAGCAATTTCACTTTGCCTATGCTTTTAAGACCTGCATGGCAGGTGACATGCGGGTATTGGGAGGTACCTGTTCCTGCAGCAGCCTTCGCAATCGCTTCGGCGGACGTGGTTACTTCGACGCACGCCTTTTCTTTCAATCTTTGGCGTCTATTTCCATCAACTAATAATAATAATTGGTTTTGGGGAAAAGGAAATGGCGCAGTATCTGTCTTATATATCATTGGACACCTGAACCGCGCCGTAAGTGAAGAGATAAAGGAGGGAGTGAAAGAAGTAAGGAAGAAGGAGGTTCCGTAGTGGAGGGCTCCGGAATAATTTCTACCACCTGGGGATCTTTAACGTGTACTGACATCGCACAGCACCCGGGCGCCTTAGCGTTTTTCCTCCATAAAAACGCAGCCGCCGCCGTCGGGTTCGAACCCGGGAACTCCGGATCAGTAGTCGAGCGCCAAACCACTGAGCCACCGCGGCGGGGCAACCCTCTTGTGTGCACGCGGCAGTGAGAGCGTGCCAAATTGCAGCCAGTGGACAGTTGTTGCTGTTGTTGCTGTCCTAAAAACAAATGACACATACCTACACTGGGGTGTCGGCCAAAAATCGGGAGGCACAGAAAAGCTACATTTTTCGTCTCTTTCGTCCTTCGGTCTCTGCAGCCAGCCGAAAGCAGCAGCAAAGCCTTCTGCTCACTTTCTCAGGTGGAGCTGCTGGCCGGACGCCTAAGCTTATAAAGCAAGGAGTGTGGTGGTGGTGGTGGTAGTGGTTTTATTAAAATAATAGTAAAAAGGAAGGAAAATATTTTTGCTAGCCCCGGCATCTGCTATCGATACTGAAGCACCTGAGCTGGGGCAGCGGAAATAAAGGACAGCAGGCAGAGTGGAGAAATGAAATGAAAGAGGTGAGGGGACAGGAATAGAGGAGTGTACCCCAATAATGGATTTCTGCATTCATAACGATGTCAGTGCACGTTAAAGATCCCCAGGTGGTCGAAATTATTCCGGAGCCCTCCACTACGGACCTATTTGTTCCTATCTTCTTTCACTCCCTCCTTTATCCCTTCCCTTACGGCGCGGTTCAGGTGTCCAACGATATATGAGACAGATACTGCGCCATTTCCTTTCCACCAAAAAACCAATTATTATTATTCATAACGATCGACATCATCATGATCATCCGAGCAGCGCCGACTGCTGGACAAGGGCCTCTTGCACTGATCTGCAATTAAGCATGTCCAGCACCATAACAATAATGAGAGGAAGTAAATAAAGAATGAAAACCACATGTCCATAGTCGCAATATTTAAAGTATTGTGCATGCAGCTTAAACACTGTGGTGATGTGCTTGAGGAGGGTGGTTTGAATATGTTCACTGTAGGGGATGCACGTTTGTGGATGGGAAGGAATATATGGAGGGAGTGCAAATCCCTACGATGTGCTCGGTTCATAGTGGTTCGCAGCACTAATAACGCGTTGCTGGTGATAACGTTGCGTTAATGGTGCGGTATATACACTCTGAAATTCGAGGGCATAAGGGTGTTTTCAAGGCAAGCGCATTCTGCAAGCTAAGTCCAACATCCAAATTTCACTGCTATTAGGAGTTGACAGATCATGCTTAGCCACTTATGTCGAGTTCGGATGAGGGACATAATTCTTTATTCAAACGTCTAGCCCTGTGAACACCGTCCCAAATGCGGACCTAGAGCTTTCAGGCAGCTTGCAAAGAAGAGAACAGTAAGGCGGAAGTGGAAGTCCCATTTGCACAGGACAGGCCCTCCTCGTGGATGCGGAGCTGTGCAGTGTGTAACATGATCTAGCGTTTGACAGGACTTTTTACTGAGAAGTGTTGAGGTGTCGTTCCCAATCATCCACCCCTTCTCCTTTTCCGTGAACGAATCAGAAACTTACAATTCGTTTGGTTTGGTTTAGGGGGTTTAACGTCCCAATGTGACTCAGACTATGAGGGACGGCGTAGCGAAGGGCTCTAGATTTCGACCATCCGGGGTTCTTTAACGTGCACTGACATCGCATAGTACAATAACCTCTAGCATATCGCCTCCATCGAAATGCGATCGCCGCGGCCGTGATTGAACCCGCGTCTTTCCGGTCAGCAGCCGAGCGCCATAACCACTGTTACCGCGGCGGCTACTTGTAATTAGTATTTTACGTATTTTTACGTATTTACGTATTTTACGTATTAGTATTTTACGTATTACGTAAAAGTACTGTACTGTCTAAACTGGCAGTCAGTATGTTGCAATTTTGTACACATGTAGCAATAGAATTATTATTTATTGATACTCTAGGCTCTTTGTGCGGCTTTTACAGGAGGGGAAACAATAATAAAAGTGTAAGAACAAGTAATAAGAAAATGACAAGACAATCAGCTGATATAGCTTTAAGGAGCACGTGTGACAAACTGTAACCTGGAACATTCCAGCGACGTGCATGTATTCACACAGGCTCTATACTTTCCTGTGCGCAGAGCCGGCATTGAATGGCCGAAGTCAAACAGGTCCAGAAAAAGCTCGGAAATAAGCGTACGTACGGTTTAGCATTCAGAGATACTCCTTATCTGAAAAATTATTCTTTTTTGCTTTTCTTTTACTCGGCTTCATCTTCTTTAACGCTTGCGTTTTGTCTGGGCTGCTGTCTAGATTTATCTTGGCCGCACCTCGCTGCAAACACGTGGCGTCCGAAGCGACCGGGGAAACCCCGACAAATAATAATAATTGGTTTTTGGGGAAAGGAAATGGCGCAGTATCTGTCTCATATATCGTTGGACACCTGAACCGCGCCGTGAGGGAAAGGATAAAGGAGAGAGTGAAAGCAGAAAGGAAGAGGTGCCGTAGTGGAGGGCTCCGGAATAATTTCGACCACCTGGGGATCTTTAACGTGCACTAACATCGCACAGCACACGGGCGCCTTAGCGTTTTTCCTGCATAAAAACGCAGCCGCCGCGGTCGGGTTCGAACCCGGGAACTCCGGATCAGTAGTCGAGCGCCCTAACCACTGAGCCACCGCGGCGGGTAAACCCCGACAAGCTGTCGGCGGATTCACCGCGCCGCTGATATAAAACTTAAATGTTCCTATCGCGCAGGAAAAGGCACGCGCCGAATCCCGCTCACATATCCTGCCTCCAAACTCTCAGCACGTTCTCACATCTCCAAGAAGAGTTTGGAGCGCATTTCTGACGATATTGGCAGGGCGACGTACTTTGACATCGTAGTAGGACGATCGGTCCAAAACAGAAAAGAAGGGAAATGATATGAGTGTGGGAGGGAAGGACTGCATCGGCGTCCGTTAAAAGGGAAGGCTTGTGGGTAAGCGACGCCGTACAGCGACCAGTTCCGGAAAGCGGACAGATACGAGATGCAGATCCGACCGGTGTTCGTGCTGCTCGCTCTTCTGAGCGCCGCCAGAGCCAAAGTCTAGCAGAACTGCAAAATGGCCCAAGTACTCGTGGCCAATGGTGTTCCGAGGGGAGACGTAGCAAGCTGCGAGTATACATTCTCTGTATACATCGTTACCATCACGATGTTGCGCCTCCGTGACTGCGAGCGTATTCGAGAGGAACGATCGAGTACGGTACAAGCTGTGTTCGCATGCACTGCAATGAATTGACAATTTAATTTTTATTGGTTTTGAGTCTGGTTTACTGGTTTACAGTGCATGCGAAAATCAAGGAGCAGGAAAATGGTGTAACAGAACGCCTGACTAAGGCTTGGCCTTCAACACGCCGGAGTGCCGGGGGTCTCGGAGCCTCCGACGCAGAGAACCCTAGCATTCGTTATGTTGGCGTCTGTAAAAAACAAGTGCTTCCGCCTGCACCACCGAAGTTGAGCAGGCTAAAGAGGACCCTAACAGGGGCCACGATCTGGGGGCTTGGACTTTGGGAAAATAAAAACAAGCGCGTTTAATGGAACTTTGAAGAAACTTATTTACATATGGAGAAAAGGCAAACAGACAAAAATAAGGAGTTCAAGCTTCCGGCAAATGGATGAGTCTTGTCGCCAGGGCCCAGAGCGTCTTTTCTCACTCAGCACGCACCTTAAATCCCCTAAGGTTCCACCCCTTCATCAGGCGGTGGCCAATCCAACACGAGGCACATTTCTCTAAGTTGGGAAAAGTTACACAGCACTGTAGCAAACGTAGTCACTCGTTGCCGACAAGGACCATGGGAACGGGCGAGGAGAAATCGCAAGACAGCTGCTATTTCCTACAGTGGTGCAAGCGGCTCTGTGTTCCCGGACAGACATGTGGTCCTTGCGGCGAAGCGGGCCTCAACTGCGGCGAGCTCTGTTGGTATGGCCGGCTCCTGATGGACACGGCTAATTACTTGACGGCGCCATACTTATATTCCCCCGTCGTTTGTCCGTCGTCGGTCGCTGCCCCCAGGAGTACTTTACCGGGAAGCAGCCAAAGGGAAGGACCGAGAGAAGCGTGAGAAAAATTCCGCAGGCTCATTCTCAGCGCGGATCCCTTTTTTGGGGCCATCGGCCGCTAGACACAGTCGAAGTCGCCGTCGCTGTCGCCGCCACCGTGGTCACCCCGGTCGAGGGAGTCCGCGCCTTAGTCCACTTCGGCTGGTGTGCATCCCATTCACAACAAGGCATAGGGTGGGCGCAGCTGGCAAAGGACAGGGTTAATTGGAGAGACGTGAGAGTCCCTCTAGTGGGTGTAGTCAGGCTGATGATGATGATGATGACATACCATTGTAGAAGCAGAAGTAGCGCATGCATTAGAAGAGGCAGAAGTTGGTTGCCTCTCGATTGTTCCTTATCTCTCCAGGACTCATGTTGGTTCACTCCTTCGGATTAGCTGCTGTCCTTGATGCCGAATTCCCTCCCAGCCTGCACGTTGGCTCTTTACTTCTTGGCAGTCCCGCGCTTCCCACGGGTGCTTCCGCGGGTCGCAGAGCGCCTCATTTTCTTGCCAGGCTTCCCCGCCGAGCTGCTTCCTGAGGACACGCTAGTTGAGTGACGTCGCCGCTTTCCCGTCCGCTTGCCGTGGCCGCTGCTGCTCGACGAGCGTGAAGTTCCCGACCGGCGGCGCCTCCGGCCATGGCTCCTGGAAGCGCGGCTGCGGTCGGAGGACGTTGAGTTGGCTCGGCGGCGAGATCTGGAGCGGCGCCTTCCTCCAGCGCTGCTGTGCGACTTGCGTCGAGTCCTTCCGCTGCGCCTTTTGCCATCCGCGGTGCTTCTCGATCGGCGGCGGGTGCGAGTACCTCGCTTTGCCCCATGGCCACCGGTTGAAGACATATTTCTGGAGCGGCGCCTCCTCCTGGCCTTGGGCTTGCTTGTGGGTGAGATGCTTGGCGAGCGGCCCTGATGCCGAGTGGCCACTGGCCTGACGCGACGCCTGGACCCCACGCAGTCCACACCGCTAGGCAGATGTTGCGCGCCTTCCATCTTTCCGGCAGCTGCCGGTTTTGGCAAAAGGGCCGTGGCTGTAGATCCAGCGCCATGTGGCGCACTCTCCTGTTGTTCCAGGGGGATCCCCTCAGACGCGCTCACCTCGGTGTTAGTAGTGGTCGCCTCTGTGGACCAACGCTGACCACGTCTGTACGAGCGGCTTTTTGGGTGCTCGCCTCGTAGCCGGCTTGTCGTCTTCGACTGACAGATGGCGCCACATGCACGCTGCGCGTGCATGGGGCGCCATCTGTCAGTCGTTGTTGTTGTTGTTAGCCTATCAAAAGATGGCACATACCCACACTGGGGGATCGGCCAAGAATCGGGTGGCTATTCACCTGAACGCAGTTAACAAAAAGGAAAAGCACGTGGGAGCGCAACACCGGTGAATTTTTCGTCCGAGCGCGCGAGCGAGAGGCAACCAACTTCTTCCTTTACTAAACCATGCACTACTTCTGCCTGCACAATGCCATGTATCAGTAATTTATATTTTTGTTGATAGCACTGATACTAGCGCTGAAACAAAAAGTGAAAACATTTGACAGGTGCCGATTAAAGGTAATACTTACTTTTATAGTTATCTTTTTTTGCGTTTGCGATTGACGGTGATGCCCTGCTGTTAGCTGCTGTTTTTTTTTGTACACATGGCATCTGCTGCTCGACCTGTAGTTGCTTGATGATACTTTTTCGTCTTTTTATTTTGCAGAATGAGATATTTTTCATTCACATATATACGGCTTGAGTCATGACTTAGAAAATACCTATGCGAATACAAAAAAAATATGCGTGTGTGAGAGGCTTCACTATATTTAAGTTCGTAGCACTGTCAGCCCTGGTTGAGCTGTACTTGGTTTGAGAGTGCCATGTTTTTTGTTTTTGTTTTATCTTGAGTCTGATGCCCTCTTTTTAACAAAGAACATTTTAGCATATATTCCTTCTGTGATAGCAGCAGCTCAGTTTTGCGAGTTGAGAACAAGGTCTTCACTTTTTTCCAAAATAATGGCAGTGCTCGGGGGCCTTGTCGATGGAAATGCAGTAGTCTAGGATCGCGTGAGAAAACTCTCTTTAAGCAGTGGTCAAGTGCGTTATGTCTTCCAAATTCTAAAACGAGCAATCGTTTGTATAGTCTTCATCATATAGTTCGGCAGTCACCTTGCCGTTTTCATTCCCTGAACTTACTGTGTTGCGTACTGCCTGCTGGGAAAATGTCAAGTGTTTCAGAATTACCACTACTTTCGCCTCCCATTATCATCAAAACAAGAAACTATGAATTGCACCACGAACTCTTTGCTCGGAAAGAGAAAAAAAAACATGCATTTAAGATACAAAAAGACGATGCGCACAACACAGCGCTGACATAACACTTCTTTCTATAGCCGGATACAACTAAAAAACGAAGCGCCTTTTCCTGGACAAAGAACCCCCTTCCAGCCAAAGGCGTCGGCTGATTCTCATGACCCTGCTAGCGTGACAGTGCAAGGAGTGGCAGATGAAAGGGGGTAGTTCTCTCCCTCCACGGTTGGGGATAGTCCTTTTCCTGCATTGTTATGCCGCTGTCTACATTGACACGCTATGATAATCGGCCGACGCCATTGGCTGGAATGGGGTCCTTTTGACGGGGAAAAGCCGCTTCGTTCTTCAGTTTTATCCGACTATAGTACAATATCAACACATGGTTTCAGCAGGAATTTATGTTTTAAATTCACGGAGAAAGTCGGGCCCGGAGCCAACATTTGCGCCTTGCTGTGTTCAAACTTCAAACTTTGCGGTTCTGCATGCAGCCGGGCTACTTCGCGTGGCGTGGATACACTACACTTGAATAGAATTGAGCGCAATACAGAGGGTGATTTCTGCTGGAACAAACTTCAGGCAGCTTTTTTTTTTTGTCATGCATCTTGTCGCCGTTTCTTGTACGGTTTAACATTGCTCTCTCATCACCTCCTGAACTGTGTTCAAAAGGCATACTGCCATTAAGCTGATAGGACGCGTCCATTGGCAGCGCTGCTGCCGACAGGCAACGATCAGTGGCTCCTGTTGTAGGCTTAACCAGTCTTCAGATATTTAAAACTACCTTATAGTGCTCAGAAGAAGAGTTTTAAAGGGACACTGAGGAGAAATTGAAGTTGGCTTGTATCCATAGAATAGCAGCTCCTGATCACAAAAACGCCACTCTTCCTGAAAACAAAGCTCTTCTAATGTAGAAAATAGCAAGAACCAAAATACACGTATCGCCGCCACAGGCCAATCTCGCAAGTACAAGCGTGATGACTTCCTAGGACAAGACGCGCCACCTTAGAGAAATTTTCTTTACTTCATGGATGTCACGAATCTCTGAGGCGTGCAAAGGAAGGTTGCACACCGCACCGCTAGCCGGCAGAAATCACGGAGTCTGCGTTTACGTCACGATCACGTCACTCCGTTCTGTGACGTCATAAGACTTGCCGTGGCGTGATAAGAGTTCCCCGAGGTTGAATCAGAGGGGCGGGAAAAACTTTTTCAACTTCGAATCCAAATTTCTTTGAAATAAATGCATCTTTCCCGCCCGGACAAGCGGCAACAAAACCATGAAATGCCGAACTATCAGATTTTGCTAACAAAAAAGAAATTGATAGAGTTCTCCTCAGTGTCCCTTTAATGAAGCGTATACATCTCGGTTAATGTCGCGCTCGCTACTGCCACTGCCTGCCACATAGACCGTTGTCGCGTCGGTATGTTAGGGTTTGCAGACCCCGACTACCACAGAAAAGCGACATTCCCATACCGAAAAATTGCTTTTTGCATTGCTCTCCTTCCGACCGCGGCGGCTGCGTTTTTATGGAGGAAAAACGCTAAGGTGCCGGTGTGCTGTGCGATGTCAGTGCACGTTTAAGATCCCCAGGTGGTCGAAATTATTCCGGAGCCCTCCACTACAGCACCTCCTTCTTCCATTCTACTTTCACTCCCTCCCTTATCCCTTCCCTTACGGCGCGGTTCAGGTGTCCAACGATATGTGAGACAGATACTGCGCCATTTCCTTTCCCCAAAAACCAATTATTATTATTATTATTATTGCTCTCCCACGTTTCTCAGTTCCGCAGTCGGGTAGGCGCTTATTAGAGCAAGTAGCTTTCGATCGCCGCAAAAAAATATATGGTACTTAAGGGTAAGAGATTTTCCCTCTAAGCCTTTTAAGCCTTTATTTTTCTTCAGGCAGTGCACTTTTTCGTCGGAGCGAGAAAAACACACCCAAAACTAGCTTCTGTCTCCTTAGTGATATCCTTAATCTTTCAGGGAAATGCATAGCAGAGGCCGCGGCTAGGATGAACTCCAATCTGATTCGGGAAAACCCCAACCGGAGCACAGACTACGGCATCTTCCAGGTTGGTGATGGGAAGCGACAACGGAGGTAGCGTATATTTTGCTGCTTGCGTCGAATCTTCCGACACGGCAATTGTATAATGCTTAGCGTGCTTAGTATCTATGAACGAGGTAATGCGGATGACTACCAGCGGGCAGTCACTAGGCAACGATGGCAACAAAAGAAGCTTCCTCAAACGTCCTCAAATATTTCGTGCATACAGTCGAGGGAAACTGCACTGGTCAGGATATGAAACCGAGTCCACCATCAGGCTGGTACCTATTCAGATTTGACCAGCTATTTCGCTCGCCTGTGCATGTCCAGTTCACATGAAGAATTTACAGTTCTGCAGTGTATGTTAGACCATTCGCATTAAAGTCTAGGTTTTTTTTTTCACAAAGCGTGCAGCTGTTCCCGCACCGTGTAATGTACTGGCAGTCATGCGACCAATGTCGACAGTCGTTACGTCTAGTGAAAGGTTCAATAAGTTGTTAAAATATATACAAATGTATTGCTGTCGAAAAGCTTTCCCTAGAGCACCATGGCCCCAAGAAATCTGAATAAGGTCGTTGCTTCAGATACATCTGCATCTCGTAATTGCACTTTCACTACTCTTTTCCTATTCGCACGTGCAGTCGTCGTGACTAAATGAAATTTACCGCAGCCATTCATTATGGAACCGCAACATGCGCGCAATGAAATTGTTACAGCATGCTCGTTCATTCCCATCAGTCAATTTTGGATCAAAATCTTGCGGAAGATGTGCCTGAAGAATTACCAGAAGTACCTAGTACCTGGCATGAAAGCACCCTTGCCTGGCTGATAGTGGAAAAAGAGCTACGGTACATAACAATACCAAGGAAGTGTCAAGGGTGGCCAGGTCAGGTGCCTAGTTGGCTTCCTGTCGTGTAGTATAATGGCTCTGCAGTCGAACTTCCTTATACCGGCAAGCTGTAAGCGTTTCGCGCCCCTAGGGCAGTTAGAATTTAGACTGTGACGATGAGAGAGCCTCTTAAGTCAGTACTGGTTCTACGAGCAAGTGTTAGCAATTGAGTGCCTCATTTCAGTGTCCAACATGGCGGAGCTCTTCCACCCGTTTTGTTAAAGCCTTATGAAACTTTTGATAGAGAAGTAGTTATTTAGAGCATACCGAAATGTTTCAATTTTTTATCAACTTGATTTCAGATCAACGACTCACATTGGTGCAGCCCTAGCCACTCCGGTAACAACCATTGAGTAGAATTTCAAAAGGTCGTTCGTTTCTTCGAGGATGGTTCACAAACCCTTCCTCTAGTGTCGTTCGGCTTGGAAGATGAACAGGAGGCGAGCTTGTAGATGATGACAGCAGAGCATATATTTACAACATACATATACAGAGAGTTAAACTGGAAAAAGCAGAACTGAATTTACAAAAGAACAAACTTTGCACTACTTTACTCATCGACCGGGCAGGTTAGAGCCTAAGTAGCATCACATTACATGCTAAGCATGGAGCCTCAGCTCAGACTGGACTCCATCCGTTTACATGCGCTTTTAAGCACTTGATTAACAAAGGACTAAGGGCGGTCATTTTCAGTGGCCCGCCCAAAGCATCAATTCTCCAATCAAAAATAACATGCGAGAAGGGGACAACCCCTTGGGTTGGGTAAGTGCGTTCCGGTACCCGCCGCGGTGGCTGTGGTTAGAGCGCTCGGCTACTGATCCGGAGTACCCGGGTTCGAACCCGACCGCGGCGGCCGCGTTGCGATGGAGGCGAAACGCGAAAGGCGTCGTTATGCTGTGCGATGTCAGAGCATGTTAAAGGTCCCCAGGTGGTCGAAACTATTCCGGAGACCTCCACTAAACGGTACCTCTTTCTTCCTTTCTTCTTTTACTTTCTCCTTCCTCCCTTCCCTTGCGGCGCGGTTACGGTGTCCACAGACGTATGTGAGGCAATTATTGCGCCATTTCCTTTCCCCCAAAAACCAATTTTAATTTTCAATTCACCGGGTTCGAACCCGACCGCGGCGGCTGCGTTTTTATGGAGGAAAAACGCTAAGGCGCCCGTGTGCTGTGCGATGTCGGTGCACGTTAAAGATCCCCAGGTGGTCGAAATTATGCCGGAGCCCTCCACTACGGCACCTATTCTTCCTTTCTTCTTTCACTCCCTCATTTATCCCTTCCCTTACGGCGCGGTTCAGGTGTCCAAAGATATGAGACAGATACTGCGCCATTTCCTTTCCCCCAAAACCAATTATTATTATTATTATTTTTTCGATTTCATTCCGGAACAATAAATAATTGGTTTTTGGGGAATGGAAATGGCGCAGTATCTGTCTCATATATCGTTGGACGCCTGAACCGCGCCGTAAGGGAAGGGAACGCAGTAAAATTAAAATTGGTTTTTGACACAGTATCTGTCTCACATATCGGCGGACACCTGAACCGCGCCGCAAGGGAAGGGATAAATGAGGGAGTGAAAGAAGGAAGGAAGGAGGTGCCGTAGGGAAGGGCTCCGGAATAATTTCGACCACCTGGGGATCTTTAACGTGCACTGACATCGTACAGAACATGGGCGCCTATGCGTTTCGCCTTCACCGAAACGCTGCCGCCGCAGTCGGGTTCGAACCCGGGAACTCCGGATCAGTAGCCGAGCGCCCTAACCACTGAGCCACAGCGGCGGGTAGCGCCGAATTCTAAAAAAAAATAGAAATTAAAAGTGCAAACCTTATTATAGCATTGCATAAAGGGGAAGGGCTCAGTTTCACTCTGCTCCTAGCCACTGCCGTTCAGGTACAGCTTTTGAATGAGGTGGTATTGTACTAGCAATAGTATTAATGCCACGGATGCATTGATATTTCTTTAATTCCCTGCACACCGATGGTAAGTTACAACTTTAGCTCTCATTCCATCGCACCGGGTGCCGTTAACGCTAGTGACGCCCCTGCCTCGGCAACCAAACTATAGTCACGATTTAGGAACCAAAATTAAGGTACGCTACATACACTAGCCAGCGGTGCTGGCGCGTTTTATACTTCCCTTCATTTTTTTCCCTTCGTATTGCGTTCATATTTTATTTGCGACTCGCTTGAAAAATGCGGGACCAGAAGCGTGCTTCGTATTATTTTGGCTGCACCCATATACGTATGCTATCGCGTGAATGAAGATCTTTTCTGCATTAAGCTTCGATTTAATACACTAAGCACATTCATTAGCTTGCAACCAGTTTATGCTCTTCTCTTGGCCCTCCGCACTGAACCCTGGCCATTCCCCCTTCGTGGGTATACGTGCCATGTGACTATAGGAAATTAGAAGGTTATACGCTGTAAACGAGAAAAGTGCAAGTGACTCCTGCAGTCGTTGCGTTCTTTTAACCGTAGCTGTACCTTCGGTTATAGAGGATAGAGGATTCGGCATCCTTTACCAGGAGGGCTACTGCGCGTTGTCATATGTTGCTTTGTGTGCACATGCGCCGTGGTCAGGGTAAGCGCTACATCGAGCGTCTGCGCTACTAGCTTGATACCTTCACGAGTTATCTACAAACGTTGTTGCTGAGTAGGTATATTGAAGAGTTTGTGGGATATGCAAGCGACGGCAGTATTTTTGGGCGGACCCGTTTTTTGTGTTCGGGAGGCGAGGTAAATGTGTGATGGGGCTCTGGGACGTTCGCTGCAATTACGATGATTTTCAGTGGTGCTGATGGTTGGAGTGCCTGCCGGATGGATTAGTACGTCATATACTGCAGTGTCTTCATTCTACATTTTACTGTCCTCGGTGGAGGGAATAGAAGCAGCGATTTCCTATACATGCCCCCTTGTTTATCTGAAGGCGCTCTCTTAATTCGTAATATTTTTTTTTGTTTTACATCCATCACAACCAAAAATGACTAACTCTTCTCCTCTACTCTCGACAGCCCCCCTCCCAGTTTTCCCAGTTTTAATCAATGGAAAAACGATTAGAAGTCAGTTGCGTTCGGCTTCCCTGAGACGACTTGCGGTGCAGGTTTCGATGTTGGGCCCTGGCCTTTCTTGGGCAATAAGCCCCTACCTATTTTGTGTACTTTGGTGGTGGTGGTGAAAACATACCTCCTTGTTTATCTGAAGGCGCTCTCTTAATGCGTAATATTTTTTTTTTGTTTTACATCGTTCACAACCAGAAATGACTAACTCTTCTCCTCTACTCTCGACAACCCCCCTCCCAGTTTTCCCAGTTTTAATCAATGGAAAAACGATTAGAAGTCAGTTGCGTTCGGCTTTCCCGAGACGACTTGCGGTGCAGGTTTCGATGTTGGGCCCTGACCTTTCTTGGGCAATAAGCCCCTACCTATTCTGTGTACTTTGGTGGTGGTGGTGAAAACATACCCCCTTGTTTATCTGAAGGCGCTCTCTTAATGCGTAATATTTTTTTTTTGTTTTACATCGATCACAACCAAAAATCACTAACTCTTCTCCTCTACTCTCTACAGCCCCCCCCCCCCCCCCTTCCCCCAGTTTTAATCACTGGAAAAACGATTAGAAGCCAGTTGCGTTCGGCTTTCCTGAGACGACTTGCGGTGCAGGTTTCGATGTTGGGCCCTGGCCTTTCTTGGGCAATAAGCCCCTACCTATTCTGTGTACTTTGGTGGTGGTAGTGAAAACATACCCCCTTGTTTATCTGAAGGCCCTCTCTTAATGCGTAATATTTTTTTTTGTTTTACATCGATCACAACCAAAAATCACCAACTCTTCTCCTCTACTCTCTACAGCCCCCCCCCCCCCCCCCCACCTTCCCCCAGTTTTAATCAATGGAAAAACTATTAGAAGTCAGTTACGTTCGGCTTTCCTGAGACGACTTGCGGTGCAGGTTTCGATGTTGGGCCCTGGCCTTTCTTGGGCAATAAGCCCCTACCTATTCTGTGTACTTTGGTGGTGGTGGTGAAAACATACCCCCTTGTTTATCTGAAGGCGCTCTCTTAATGCGTAATATATCTTTTTTGTTTTACATCGATCACAACCAAAAATGACTAACTCTTCTCCTCTACTCTCTACAGCCCCCCCCCCCCTTCCCCCACTTTTAATCCCAGTTTTCCCAGTTTTCATCAATGGAAAAACGATTAGAAGTGAGTTACGTTCGGCTTTCCTGAGACGACTTGCGGTGCAGGTTTCGATGTTGGGCCCTGGCCTTTCTTGGGCAATAAGCCCCTACCTATTCTGTGTACTTTGGTGGTGGTGGTGAAAACATACCCCCTTGTTTATCTGAAGGCGCTCTCTTAATGCGTAATATATCTTTTTTGTTTTACATCGATCACAACCAAAAATGACTAACTCTTCTCCTCTACTCTCTACAGCCCCCCCCCCCCTTCCCCCACTTTTAATCCCAGTTTTCCCAGTTTTAATCTATGGGAAAACGATTAGAAATCAGTTACGTTCGGCTTTCCTGAGACGACTTGCGGTGCAGGTTTCGATGTTGGGCCCTCGCCTTTCTTGGGCAATAAAGCTCTACCTATTCTGTGTACTTTGGTGGTGGTGGTGAAAACATACCCCCTTGTTTATCTGAAGGCGCTCTCTTAATGCGTATTTTTTGTTTACATCGATCTCAACCTAAAGTGACTAACTCTTCTCCTCTACTCTCGACAGCCCCCCCTTCCCCAGTTTTAATCCGTTTTCCCAGTTTTAATCTATGGGAAAACGATTAGAAATCAGTTACGTTCGTCTTTCCTGAGACGACTTGCGGTGCAGGTTTCGATGTTGGGCCCTCGCCTTTCTTGGGCAATAAAGCTCTACCTATTCTGTGTACTTTGGTGATGGTGGTGAAAACATACCCCCTTGTTTATCTGAAGGCGCTCTCTTAATGCGTTTTTTCTTTTTGCATCAATCACAACCAAAAATGACTAACTCTTTTCCTTTACTCTCGACAGCCCCCCCCCCCCCCTCCCCCAGTTTTAATCCAAGTTTTCCCAGTTTTAACCGATGGAAAAAACGATTAGAAGTCAGTTACGTCCGGCTTTCCTGAGACGACTTGCGGTGCAGGTTTCGATGTTTTGCCCTGGCCTATCTTGGTCAATAAGCCTCTACCTATTCTGTGTACTTTGGTGGTGGTGGTGAAGACTTTAATGGACACGGGGTAGTTTAAGACGCGCAGGTCCTTGGGCCCCCGAACGGCCCCGCTGCACTCAAACGTTCATCTCCCGGAGGCTCATGACGTTGGCAGCCCGGCCTGTGGCGATGGATTTCTTGGCCGGGTCCTCGGAGCGCAGTAGGGTCTTCCAAGCCTCCCAAGTGGTAAGGTGCTCCAGGCCCCGCGGGGGAGGATCCGCAGGGCAGAGGAAAATGATATGATCGAGAGTGGCTTTGGGGTGGTGGCAGAGGTTACAGGAGGGGTTTGTGTGGACTTGGCGATAGCGCGAGAGTATATAAGGGGAGGGTAAGGTACGTGCGAGTTTGGAGCCGCCTCCAAATTGTCTGATGGTAATTGTCGAGGGAGGGATGGGGTGGGGGTAGAGCCGACGCCCGGCTTTGCAGGCCTGCGTCAGTTCACTGAACTTGGGTGCTGAATGGCTGCGAGCAGCGGCATGAACTCGTGACAGTGGCGGCCCAAGACTGAGTACAAGATGACCAGAAGAGTTGAGCGTTTGCGCATGCATACAGTTAATGCTAATCGAGTGCTATTCATGAGCGAATTTTGTGATAACTCATAACTCTTCCTGACTCCTCGTGTGCTGGTGTCTGTGTAAGAGGGAACTTATACTGATAGTGTCATTCTCGGGTAGGTACACATGTAG